>NW_015647033.1:397477-441614 GCF_001515625.1 Sinocyclocheilus rhinocerous
TGGTTTGTTAGGATAGGACAATATTTGGCTGAGATACAACTATTTGAAAATCTGGAATCTGAGGGTGCAAAAAAATCAAAATATTGAGAAAATCGCCTTTAAAGCTGTCGAAATAAAGTCCTTAGCAATGCATATTACTAATCAAAAATTAAGTATTCATATATTTACAGTATGAAATTTACAAAATATCTTCATGGAACATGATCTTTCATTAATATCTTAATGATTTTTGTCATAAAAGAAAAATCAATAATTTTGACCCATACAATGTATTTTTGGCTATTGCTACAAATATACCCCAGCGACTTAAGACTGCTTTTGTGGTCCAGGGTCACATATTTTATAAAGATACAGTCGTAACACATTGGTAGCAGGAGTGTGGTTGGGAAACCACTCATAGCGAACCCTATTAAAACAAAAGCGAACAAAAGAACATCTATTATTGCTGTAGATGTTTGCGCTTGCCATCTATATCTGCTGCTATAATTACTACTTATCAGGAAGTGGCACAACTTCTCGTAAAGTTCAATGGAAAAACCGACATTCGTATACTGTACCACAACAGGGCTGACAACCACAGTGAGAGGTCTGAATTTATACTGGTGGTATTTTGAACATTAGCAAAATAGTATAAAAGATTGTCTTAGAGGTTTAGTTTGGATTTACAGTGGCACCCAAATAACATTTGAAAAATGTAACCACACTTTATTAAAGTTTGTCTATATACACTTTTTTTTAAATACATAATTAAAACATAGCACAAGCACACATTTCAAGTATTTTTCATTTATTTGTACAACAGCTTTCAAGCATTTACTTTACAGAAATTAGTTTATTAGGTTTCAAAGTGTGGCTTAAAGGAACAGTTCAACCAAAAATTGAAATTTGCTGAAAATGTACTTGTCCTCATGCCAAACAAGATTTAAAAGAGTTTGTTTCTTAATTGGAACAGATAACTCCTTGTGAAGTGAAAAGCAGCATGTTTGTAAAAAAAAAAAAAAATCCATCATTAAGGTGTTTTAACTTTAAACTATTGCTTTTTTGCCAAAATACATAATCCATAATCCATTTTAATAACGCTTCCTTCAGTGAAAAAGTCCATCCCCTGTTGTCCTCTCACATCAAAATCCAGCAACATATCTGTTTAGAAGTGTTTTTGAATGTTTTGGCTTGTAAATGCATGTTTCTCTTCCGATTCAGACAAGATAACTTTTTTTTTTACTGGAGAAAGCAATATTATGGATAGAGGACTCCTCTGTTTTAGCCAGAAACAGCAGTTAAAAATGTCATAATGATGGATTTGTTTATTACAAACAAACAGCTTTTTGTTTCACCAGACATTAAATGATTGACTGGAGTCATGTGGATTACTTGTGGATTATTATTGTGTTTTTATCAGCTGTTTGGTCTCTCATTCTGACGGCACCCATTCACTGCAGAGGATCAATTGATGAGCAAGTGATGTAACGCTAAATTTCTCCAAATATGTTCTGATGGAAAAACAAACTCATTTTGGATAGCCTGAGAAAGAGTACATTTTCAGTATATTTTTATTTTTGAGTGAACTATTCTTTTAAGTGTCCAATACCATTTTGGGGCCACTGTGTTTTGGGTATTTATATGGATAATATGAAAAGGAAATGCTAACACATGTGTATGAATTTACAAAAACTGAAGCTAATTTTCCTTCTCGTGTAGATTTTAAGATGCTTTGTTCATGTTTACACAGGATACTGGTAAATTATTTACGTATCTTGGACATGTACGGTCAGTATTTTGGATGCGATTAATTGTGATTAATCATTTGACAGCACTAAAATATATATTACATATATTAAATATTTATATGTGTGTGTGTGTGTTTTTATATATATATATATATATATATATATATATATATATATGAATACATTAGAGTATGTTTAAAAATGTATCATGATCGCAGCTGGCACACATGTGACATTACAAACATTTACTTCTTTCATTCTAAATTATATATATATATATATACTGTATACAGTATAAACACAAATATTATGTAAACATAAACTTTTATTTTGGTTGCAATTTAACGTGATTAATCAATTTGACAGCCCTAATATATATATATACATATTTTCACATATATTTCATAGTTGACAATAGTTGCTTATATATATTTATATTATTTCAACTGTGAAAATAAGAAATGTTTCTTGAGCATTAATTCAGCATATTAAAATGATTTTTGAAGGATCATGTAACACTGAAGACTGGAGTAATGGCTGCTTAAAATTGAACTTTGCCAACACAGAAATAAATTACACTTCAAAAACCTTTTGTATTTCAGTATTTAAAAAATGTTCAAATTTTCACATTATTACTGTTTTACTGTGTTTTTGATCAAATAAATGCAGCTATTGTGAGTTTTTTTTTTTTATTATTAAAAAAATCTTACTGACCCCAAACCTTTGAACAAACATCTTTTGTCAGATTGGTTACATTAACATGTTAAATTATTTTTTAAAACCTAGTCTTGAATCCAGTGTTCCGAAACAAAAAGACTTAAAATTGAGTTTAGAGTGAGCAAAAGTGGATCTGATATCTTTTTTTCTGCTATTCATATTGCAGTCATGTGAGAAACCCCATGTAAAGTGATGATAATGCAGATTACAGATAATTTGAGAACGTTTTTGAGAATCATCACTGTGTAAATCTTTGAATTAGCAGTAGTATGAGTCAGCCTGTCTCTGTTTCTTCTCACTGTAGGGTTGAAGTGAAACCACCACCATCAGCGGTTTGACCACTCTTTTGCAATAATACCGTTCATTTTCTCCTCACTCATTTCACTGCCGACTTATAAAAACTCTCGGCACATCTAGCCCGCCCAGCTGACTCCACACTTGTTGAAAGCGCATATCATTTCGGAAAAGTACAGCATAATGAAGACAGGAAGAAAAAGTTAGCGACTCTCGAGGAAAAGAAAAATAAATATTGCTGCTTCAAGCGAGATTTTATCTGCTGAGATCGTTGATACGGTTGTCATGAACTTATGCGAGAAAAAGGGCTGATTTTGTAAGATGGAGAGGAACATTTGGGGCCATGGTTCTGCTGAGGGCAGGTCACCTGTGCTTCCAAGAAAGGAAAAGATAAAAGGCATCAGTCAACAAACTCCCATTTAACACTAAACACTCTTGAGACTCACTCGTCTCGGGCCGGCCCAACAAACACAAGCAACTGAAAATAGCAAAATACTTTGAAGCACAAATGTATAATACTACAGTCTGCAGTATATTTAAAAATATATTGCCTCCTTAAATGCATAAGTAGCTTCAATGTAGTTTCCTTCTTTTGTCAGTAACTTGTTTTTGCATATATATTAATATTGTTCTCTTCACCAGGAAAGCTACACTATTTTAAAATAGCTAAGCTACTGTCACACTACTACTTTTAGTCAGTCCAAACACTGGCAGGAGTCATGGTTATGATGTCCTTGGTGAGACAAGAGACTTGAATATGGAATATAGAGTCATGGTCAGGCCATACATTTGCTTAATGTTTTTGCAGTGCTCCGTGTGACGCAGTCCACCGTTGACCCCATTCAGGGCTTTTTCATAAGGTGTGGTTGTGTATTTTCTGAACTGCAGGAATATCCGGAGGAAAGGTGAAGGAGGAAAGGCTCCTGCTTTTATGAATGAGGCAGTGAAAAGCTACTTATCCTTGCTGTAAAAGGCCGTACAGGGTTGTTTTTGTACGTGGTAGATGCGTAAGGGAATGAGGTGAGTGCAGGGGTCAAAGGTTAAACAGAAGTGAGGCAGGAAGACTTAGCAGTGCTGGTTTCTTTCAGGAACTTATCCTCCTTTATGTGGTTGAAAACCTCCTTAGTGATTATAGAGTGCTTAAGAGCTAAATATAGACCGGCTGGAAGTTCTCTATACAAAATAAGTGAATTGTCACCATGCGGTTTTTCCGTCTCCTCTAACCCAGCGGCATTTCTAAACCCTCATTTTCTCTCCCTGTGTGTCAGAAGAAAAAATGAAAATTCTATTTTTCAATAAATATTGTTCGTTCTCTTGAACCGCTACTCCTTTTTTCTTCTGCTTTGGCTTTTGGGGAGGTAAAAAAAAATACGCGTAATTTATATTTCATAAACAGTGCGTACAAAAAACAACACTTTTGAATATTTCCCTAGAAGGCTTGTGTTCGAATCAAAACAATAAAAACACAATCACAACACTGTTGTGTTGTTGAAGAGGTTATAATGGAGAGCCGTTCAAGTGCAGCTCTGGCCGCTGTCCAGTGATTGTCAGATGTGATCAGAGGGAGGTCTTCACTCTTGATATGATCAGCCTGGAGGAGTCAGAGGAGACGGTGAAAAAACTACACAAGGCTTCTCACGTCGCTCTCTCTGTTTGTCAGCTTGAACTCTCAGGCTATTCAAAACTGGCACGGTACCATGAGCAAGCAAATGATCATATGAGCACAGTAATGCTCAGAGACAAGGGGCACGTTCACATGCACTCTGCTGCTAAATACAGTTGTCACTTCTCTTCTGAGTGCTTAATCCTGTTCACACAGAATTCAGTTGTGTAAAGGAGTGACAATGCTCCTGGAAAATTCAGGTAGTGGCAACTGAGTTTTTATTAATATACATAGTGTGAACAGAACCAGACTTTGTCAAACTAACCAGTTATGGTTCACAAATCGCACTGATTCAGTAGTCCAGACAGTGATCCAGGTTAACAGCTAATTGACAAGAAAAATTATGTAAATAAGAAGTAAATAATGATTAAATACTGTTTCTCACACACCTCTATCATATTACATCTATCATAAGAAACCTTTTTGGCTTCTATGAATTGAAGTGCATTAATATTATTAATAATTTATAATATATCAAAAATATATATCATTTTTTATCACTTTTATTCATGGATTTCAGAGGCATCCCATATGTGCTATGCCAATGTGTTCAGGCATTAAATTTTTAGACAATTTTTCAATATGTTACTGTTAATATTACAGTCATATACATACTGTCAGGGATTCATCACAGTCACTGCAGTCACCAGCCCGGATATACTTTTTGATTACTTTTTGATTACTTTTGACATAACTTGTTTAAACGAATTGCAGGGGGTTTGTGAGTTTAATGAAAATCTAATAATTAATTAAAGGGGTCCTATTATGCTCTTTTACAAAGTCTTGATTTTGTTTTGGGGGTGAGCAACATTACAGACTAACTAAAGTTGAAAAAGTGAAAAAGCATAATAGGACCCCTTTAAATCATAAAAAGTTAAATTAAATTATTAAAATTTATTATTTTAAAATAACATAAAACGAAACGCTTACTAAAAATATGAAATATTTTATGTTTACCTGCATACCATGTGACCATTAACCAACATGTAAATGTGATATTTAATTATTAAAATATTTATTTTAAAATCTCAGGGGTACTTCAAGTAAATATATATGGTGAAATATGTTTAGATAAAAAAAAAAGTTTGCGAATGCCTGCAATTACATGTAAATAAGAAATAATGTGAATTTGTGCATTTTAATTGAAAGACAAAATCTGTAGTCCTGTAATCACAATATGTAGTCATGTAATCATCAAAAAAGTAACTGTATTCTGATTACGAGTATTTTAAAATGTAATTTAAATTAATTACAAGTACTTAATTTATGGAATCTGATTACGTAATCCAGATTACATGTAATCAGTTACTACCCAGCTCTGTATACGAATCATTATGTCTCATTAACTAATAAAAGATGCATAGAATCATCTTTATCATCTTGGAAGGGATTTTTATGTGATGTGTCTACATTCATTTATGTGTAGTCCTATAGATCAGCCTGGATAATGACTTCAGGATCTCCTGCTCTTCAAAGCAGATATAATGTTTAATCCAAAACAAAAACTTTGACACCATAAGCTACTGTTTCAGGGTCTCCGTCTTGGCACGAAACCTTGAACAATGGCCGTTTTGTGTTTCATGTTTGGGGATCAGCTCTGGTAGATATAATTAGATGTTATTTTATTAAGGTAGCTCCCCACAAGAAGCCAATAAAAGTGGTTTCCGCCTGGAAATCCATACTGCAGACAGGGATAAAATTACAACCACAGATAAGGTTAAACAAACAGCTCCCATCCGTCCCGCAGCAGCCGCGGGGCCGCAGATCGACCCGGCTACAGTTTTCATTCAGACGTGTGCTGCCATGCCTACCTCTCTGGGTAATCCAACCCAGCCCCTCATTTAATCATTTTTACAGCATTTTTCAAACATTTGCATACGTGTGAATAAACAAATAGTGATCGGGCGTGCAGTTAATAGCCCACCCCCATCCCAATATGCCAGCGCAACTTTTTTTCCCTCCATTTCAGAGAATTTAAAGGGCATGAGCGGTAATGTATAGAAGCACACACATATATGCGGTTGCCAGCTCTTCACACGTTGCGTACCTCCCGTCAGGCAGGAATTGGGGGGTGGTGGGCGAGCGAGGCTTCCTCCCAGAGCCTGAAGCTGAGAAAAAGAGAAGCGTAACGCTTGCTTTCATTGCCGAGGGCCCAGCGAGGGTTTTATCTCAGTCCTGTGGGACTGCGCAAGGGTGATTTCTTAAGAAGTGAAGCGGAGTGAGATTGGAGGAGATGAGATGGGAGGGAAGAAGGAATAGGGCTTTAGGGAAGGGAGGGTGGTTTTCTGTACCTTTGGATCTACAGAACATCCACAGGAAAGAGCATTGTACCGACAACATAATAACAACAACACATCCCCTTCCCATGTCTACACCCTCTGAACGTGATCTCCAGTCATCATCTCAGGACACCAGGAAAATAAGAATAAAAATAAGAGGCAGGTTTTTCATAGAAAAAGTATTGACTGGTTCATGGTTCAGGAATTGTTCTTTTCTAAGAATCATTTGATAAAGTTCATAAAACTGGTCTGGCATGCATTTCAGAAAAGCATTGTATGCCAAAGTAGACTGTAGAAACACAGACACCAGTGGTCTCTACAATCTATTAAGTCAAACTAAGCTTTTGGAAAATACAGCCCTGAATGATTCTTTCATGAATAAATCTGATGTGGTACTTGAGAAATTCAATTCACTCAGTGACCATATTCGCATTCCAGCTATTTCTGGCATGGAAGACCAACTCCTATATACCTGAATGGGGAAATTCTTAAAACTGATTCGCATTTAAACTGCATTCCGTAACTATTTTGGTTAAAAATAATCCAAACCAATTATTTAGCAAGTACATAACCAATTTGAGTGGTTCGCGAACTGTATCGCGCGTGTGGATGCTGCAGTTGGCGGATCATTTGTAGCCTTTTCTTACAGCAGCTGGAATAATTCATCTTGTCATTTTAAAACGAGTTCTAAGGAACATTAAATAGCTTTTTGAGGTTAAAATAACAATTTCTTTCAATGACATTCAAATGGTATGACAATTCGAGATAAGACTGTACAGAAATTGAAATCTACAGGTAACGCTAATGCGCAAGAAATACACGTACAGTAGTCATGTTGATGTTGTTAACATGAACAATTTGAGAACAAAGTATAACAATAATTATAATTTTCACGGTATGACGTGATCTGAGCTAACTTTGCGATCGTCAGATTTAATTACCATTGATAGCGCAATTCATAGTGAAATTTTTTTTTTTCAGTTGGTCAGAACAAAACTGGCAGGCATGTTACTTACTTGTTCAGATAACATTTTCCAGTGAAACTTCTGATTTTGGACATAATTCCAATACGTAGTGTCTGTATTTATGATGTACAGTGAATATCCACATTGGTGCGTTGATTGACAGCCCACACATACACCTGAAAACATTAGATTAATCCATATTGAGGAGCAGTGGGAATTTACAACCTGTGTAAATTCCGCAAATAACTGCAACTGCAGGTTTCAAACAGAGATGGCGACAAAGAGGCCAAACTTACCGTATGTTGTTTCTTATGCCTAAATAGCATTATAAAAGCACATATTTCAAGTTGGTGCAGCCAATGTGCATGTGCACTCCCAAGTGCTTTAAGTGTTTTAGGACACTCTCTATTTGTGATGACTTCACAAATTGGCGATATTTAGAAGGCAGGGCATATTCTGTCATATTGTGCATTGCGGTTTCTCCAATTCATAGTAATATGAGTGAACCATCTTGGTATTTACAGTTTTTGGTTCAGCTTTCTCAGTGATCGGGTCACTAACAATTGATGAGAAGATTAGCACTGTATAACACCGTAAATTGTGGTGTATTAGTCAAACAAATCTATTTTATGACTTCAAATAACTTGGAATATAGTTGTATAGACCATGCTTTTGTGTTCGTTTTTGAAGCTTGAAGGCATTTCATTCAATGTAATTGCATGGAAAATAGTGACCAGTACATTATGCAAAACTTTTCCTTTTGTGTTCCACAGAAGATGACATATGGGTTTGGAACGACACAGTTGAGGCAGAGCTTAGTGGTTAGGAGTGATATTGAAAAAAAACTAACACGGTTATAGGAAAGAAGCATTGGGAATAGTTATTGATCAGTTAGTGTGAAGTTCTTAACTCATTAATTGAAGAGGAGAGCCATTCGGACAGCTGTCTCTTGTGTTGTGCTTTTAATAATATTTGACAAGCTCTGCAATTTGCAGATGTCTCTAATCCCTTAGTGATAAAGGAAATAGGTTATTTCTAATTGCAGGACCGGTAGACGTGACCTGGGGCTTTCTGGGAGTGCCAGGACTAGCCTGTGTCATGCATCGGAGGGTGACTTTGAGCGAGAGATTTACAGCCCCTGTCCTTAGGCATACCGGTGATGACAGGATGCCATCGCAACCGTCGTTCATCACCGAGAAAAATTGATCTGGGCATTACGGTGTAGACGTGAGTAAACCATTAATCTTGGTGGTAATTATGCACAGAACCACTGACAAACCAAGTTGCTGTCATTCTTCCTGCTGAGCAAGGTTGGAGGGGCCAGAGTCTGGTGAATTATGGCCGCCCAACACCTCCTCTTCCACAACAAGTTGTGCTTGTGTAATTCACAGCGGAGGATGGTAAATGGACATGGTCATTAAGGAGCACTCTGCAGTACTAAAACTGACGACATTGACTCTTTTTCAGGCTGCGGGATGGATGGAAGAAGGAAACTATGAATGATCTATTGCTTCTGATATTGCCAGGTCTAAAAACCAACCGATGTGATGTAATTCAATAAATGCAGAGTTAGAAAATCAACAGAGCAGCACTTAACCAGTTATAGCTACACAAAATGTTTTTACATGAATTTACCTGTCAGTGGCTGTGGGGTGAGTTTTATGTATTCAGAAATAGACAGAAACAGGACATTCTACACCTTCTATACTAAAAATAATACAATTATTACAATGGCATTCAAAACGTTGAGATTTTTTTTCCAAATGTTTTTGAAAGGCTCCTCTGCTTATTTAGGCTCCATTTATTTGTTTAAAAAATACAATAAAAACAGTAATATTGTGAAATATTATTCTATTTTAATGTATTTTTAAATGCAATTTATTCCTGTGATGGCAAATCCTGACTGTTCAGCAGCCATTACTCCAGTCTTCAGTGTCACATGGACCTTCAGAAATCATTCTAATTTGCTGAGAAATGTTGAAAACAGTTGTTCTGCTTTTTTGAGGATTCTTTGATTAAGGAGAAAGTTCAAAAGAACAGCAAGATTCAGCAAGTACCCTTACGAAAAAGAAGTTTATTCAAGTGTGCTATTAGTATACTTCTTTTAAACTAAAAATAGGAAAGTATACTTTTAGTCTACTTTTTATGTACTTCTCAGAAATGGGCTTTATGTACTTCTCAGAAATATACTTAAAATGACATTTAAGTATACTTGACTTACACTTAGAAAAAGTCTAAATATATTTCAGCTATAATTGTGCTCCTAGAATCCATGTTTTCATTGTTATACTAAAGTATACTTAAAAGTATAGTTTTATATACTAGAAAGTGGGCCAATTTAGTCCCAAGGAGTATTCAAATAGTACACTTACAAGTATACTACTAGTACACTGATATTTGTATACTTACTACATAAAGTATACTTAAAAATATACTTGAACTTTACTTAAGTATACTTACTAAAATAAACTTGAAGTATACTACTTTTTGGTAAGGGTAACTATTAAAATGTTACCCTTTTCTGCTTCAGAAGACTTTGTATAGAGCATATGAGTTGTATGGACTACATTTATGGTACTTTTTTGTTGCTTATTATTGTCAGTTTTGGAGCTCAACAGCCAACAGCCATAAAAGCACCCCCATGGAAAATTCCACCCCTCAAACCCACACATATAGTGGTTGTAATAACTGTAAAATTGAGTAAATGGTGACAGAGTTTTCATTTTTGACTATGCCTTTAACTGATTTTAAAATATGTGTTTCATAAATTACTCATATGCCAGTGTAAATGCCCAATATTATGCCTTAGATTTGCTTTGCCACACCTATGTGTCTTGCTTTTTTAGTGTAAATTTTCCCACACTTAAGTGATGTGGCTGTAAACCGTCTGAGTCTGGCTGATCTGTTTCTCCCACTGTGATGAGCCCACTGTACATGCAGAACTCATTCATATGATCCAGACTTTTTGTGGACTTTGTAACACCAGGATGGAATATTCTGTGTGTACGTGTGATTTTGCACTGTGGCAACTGATCCCTGAGGATATACTGTATAACTTAAACAGAAAAAAACATCTCCTCTACTCCAAAAATCACATGGAATTATTTCTCCTCCATGCTTGATCATTTGTCTGCGCGCAACTCGGCCAGAAACAATAGACCGATTGAAAACAAAAAACCCAAGTGACAGTGAGAGTGAATGTAAATGGAACAGCTCTATATGGTTTGCCCTTCAAACAGCCCCACGTTCAATTGAGTCCTGAACAAAGCGAGAGGGACACTGGATAGAAATTCCTCCGGTCTGCTGTTCTGCCCAACTGTGGTAAATGTGATTACTTTTGTCCTAAAATCCCACAGCATACATTATCGTCCCTTTGTATAATGGCTAAGCCTCTGCATATATCACGTTTCCATTTCGTCCTATTTATTTTTTTGCTTTTAGGGCGAATGAAGAAAGAATCATGTTACAAAGATTCTTTATGATATTATATATTAAACAAAGAAGTGGTAGAGCTGCATTCTTTGTTCTCGGAATGACAACAGTTAAGAAGGCCATAGTTTGAAATTGCGTTAATGATCAAGAGAAACCAAGAGGAAAATTGTCATTTTTACATAAAGTAAGATTTTGTGTATTTTTTAGGCTAGAGTCTGATGGCAATGCCCAGAATTTTTTATTTATGGTTTCTCCATACTTTTGGAGCCTAATCATCATTTCAACCCATAAAAATTTAGAAATTGTGAAATACCAGAACTTCTATTTTGCATCATTGTTGTGCATTTCTTATTGTATAAAAAACAGCCCTGATGACTGTAATCTACCTATTATTAGTAGTAGTATTATTTCAGAGAGTTTTATGATTTGAGATAGGGTTAGTCTGTAAATTTATACAAAACAATAGACCAAGTAAATGTTTGTGTCTGTAAAAAAAATGGTATAAAATATTATATTTTGAAGCCCCTTAGACTGGTATACTGTCCAATTTGAACATTAATCATAAAATCCATTTCAAAACACCTTCAGTGTTCACCTAAACTGTTCCTGAAAATAATACTCCTACATTCTACGTTTGATCATTATGTATCTATTAGCCTGGTTCTGCTGCTTTGATTTCCATTGCTGCAGGGCAAATCCTATTTGTTTGATGACTGGAGTCCAATTTTTTCTCATGAGTGGTAGAACATAGTTATTCAAGATAAATTATACCCATTTCTCACCTGTAATATCTTAGATTTAGGTCTCTGTGCACACGTTTTAACAAGTTTAGATGGAAGCTTAGCTTCCTTTTAATGAGTTTTAGTGCATTTGATTCTCAATTCCATATATTTCAGCCTGTACATTTCTTCTCCAGTTAGACATGTAACATTTTGCCCCTTATTTCTCCTTTCTCCTTACTTTTCCTGTAAATAGATGCCCACATCCGCAGGTCACCTGCTGCCTGCTTACTCTATATAACGATTCATTGTATGAAGAGCGAGTGGCCCTGCTGCCTCTTTTAGTCGCGTAGTGTGGGAATGTCTTTGGTGTCAGAGCTCAGTAGTTATTGAAATCCCTGTAGGCTTGTCTTAAAGATTAATTGATGGTTGGATCGATCCTGATCACTGTGTCTTTGAGAGAACAAAATCCCCCCTCAGCAGGACCGCCAGTCTTGTTAATGTTTTATCAGGGGTAGTTTTGCCCATTCACCATGTGCCTTTTTGTTCATACATCCAGCCACGGTGAGTAATGGGAATCTGTGCTGGGCATGGCGGGAGTTGAGGTATTTCAAAAGACGAGCAAGCGCTTCACTAAAATGACCTGCCCCTTTTTATCAGCGAGTGTTTATGCTAATGCCCTAGTGATTTTTCTTACATCTTGAGTCAGAATTGTTTCACCTGAAGCCTCGACGGAGGCAGCTCACTCTCCTGAAATGACATTATGGAGCCGGAGACCGAATCAGAGGTCTTATTAGATCGGCTGTGGAGTTCGGCCTTAGGGGCGCCCATCAGTTCTTGTCAATAAGGTCGGCCTATTAGTCACCAGGCCCATGACAAGACTCCTTGTAAAGGATAGCTGACCCCCTGCAGTGGGCCAAGTGTCTCCCCCAATAGAGGCATGACCCCCAGCGCCGAGAGGGCATAAGGCCAGCGCTTTGTGGAGGGATGGCAGCGCAGAAGTGGCTTTGGGTGTAGGGGGTGGACTGAAGGGGTTCTCCTGCCCCTAGAAGATCATCATGGGGGTTTCAACAGGCTGACCTACCCCTGACCTGCTGCGTTAAGAAGTTAGCCCACCAATGACTCCCTCTACAAGGTTGACAAAATGGCAGGATCCCAGAAAAAGAGAAGGAGAGAGTGAGTGAGAGAGGAAAAATGCACAGGGGCCCCTCCAAAGGAAAATCAGATAGTCAACGATGCCACTGATTCAAAATCTGTTTAGTAGGCAGGAGTTTGAGGGGACAGAGAGACAGACAAGGATGAAAAGAATCATTGACAGCTTTTTTGAAGTCTTTTGCCTTTTGAATTTCAGCTGTGTGCTGTTATGTAAAAGACATCCACTGTCCATAAGTGCAGGTATGTGTCGACACCAGGAAGGCTGACGGATGAGCTCTCTTTGAAGTCGTGGCTCTTCCTCTCCCTCTGGAGCTAAAGAGAGTCATGCTATACCAGGCTTCTTTTAAAAATAATAAATAAAAAACTCTTTGACTATCTTATGTGTTATGAGTGCAAAGACAATGTTAACTCATCACATGAATTTGGCTGCATGCACTGAAACGTTTTTTTTTGTTAAACAATTTGATCGCTATTAGTGTTATGAAGTCTGTTAAACATTTTTGCTATCTATTTTTATTTTGTAGTCTAAATATTTAGTGTTTTAAATTATTTGTTTTGCCATCTACCAATTGGTTTATGTTTTTGATGACGATTCACATTTTCCTGTCTGTCAAACATTTAATGTTTTTGCAGGCAGTTTTTGTTTTGTTGTTTTTAAAACATTTTGTGTTTTATGTCTACCAAGCGGGTTGTTTTTGCTTGTGATTTGTGTTTTGTCTGGGATTTATGTTTTTCGTATCAGTCAATTTTAACCTCTAAACGCTTTGTGTTTTTGCTGGCTATTTGTTTTGTCTGCCATTTGTTTTCCTATCTGTCAAAAATGTAATGTTTTTTGCAAGCAGTTTGTGTTTTAATATTTTTAAAACATTTTGTGTTTTTGCAGTTTTTAAAACATTTTGTGATTTAGACATCTGCTGTTGGTTAAATATTTTGTGGTTTTATCAGCGGTTTTCATTTTGACATTTTGTGAACATTTTATAATGCATCTACCAAACTGTTTGTTTGTCATCTTCTGATCTAAAATCTTTTCTTTCTTTTTTTGCAGGCAGTTTGTGTTTTTCTATTTTTAAAGTATATTTATTTTTGCAGTTTGCTGTCTGTTAAATATTTAGTGTTTTTGTCAGCGATTTTCAATTTCACCATCTGTTAAACATTTTGTGTTAGCACATTTTTTGTTTGCCATTTTTAAAACATTTGATGTTTTGCATCTATCAAACATTTTGTGTTTTTCCTGGCAGGTTTGTTTCTGCAGTTTATTTTTAAAATTTTTGTGTATTTTGTATCTTGTGTTTTGCCATCTGTTAAACATTTAATTTAACATTGTTTTTTGTTCTAATCCAAAGAAAGTAGTGATATGGAGTAGATTTCCTGGAGGAATGTGTTTGTATTTATATTCATGCGTTTCAGCATCCTCAAATCTTGTGAAGGCGGTTGGAGCTCAGGGAGATGCTAATGTTGAGCAGATGCAGTGCTCTGCAGTGGCAGGTGGAGCAGCTGTGTCACTCTTATCCATCCCACTCATCACTCTTCACCATCTAACCATCAGAGATACACTCTCGTAATACACAGTCAACTGCATCTGTTGACATGGGGTACACAGATTGGCACTGCTCATTGAGACAACACCCCTGTTGGCAAACAAATTACACACACATGGGAAGTAAACACACAATGTTAAAGGGATAGTTCACCCAAAACCTGTATGACTTTTCCTTCTGTGGAACAACATATTAGAAGATATTTTGAAGAATGTCTCGTTTTTTTCGCTATTGTTTTGTTTGGACCCCATTGACTTTCATTGCATAGACAAAAACTGTTTTTAAAAGTGATAAAGAATGACAATTTTCATTTTGCAGTGAACTATTCTTTGCCACGGCTCCTCATTGCTCAACTGTGGTCATCTTTTTGGCAGCTCGATGAACAGCCAAACTGGCTTGTGATCGGCGCGAGGGGAACTCTACATCGCCTTAGCGTTTTCACTCTTCCTTTTGTGTTTGCTGGCAAGCCAGAGCCGAATCACATTAACACAACAGAGGGAATCAGTCATATTAAGCCATCTCGCTGTCACTTGCTTTAGAAGCTCAGCTCCTCTCTGCTAAGCAAGCGTGTCGAGACATAAGATCCATGTTAAATATGATTTGAATGAGGAGCTTTATTTTGTCTTTTTCCCCTGCTTGTCATTTATTTTTCTGTGGGCTTGATTATCTTACTCTTTTTCTGGGTCGTGGTCCCATCTCTTCACCATCAGAGATACACTCTCGTAATACACAGTCAACTGCATCTGTTGACATGGGGTACACAGATTGGCACTGCTCATTGAGACAACACCCCTGTTGGCAAACAAATTACACACACATGGGAAGTAAACACACAATGTTAAAGGGATAGTTCACCCAAAACCTGTATGACTTTTCCTTCTGTGGAACAACATATTAGAAGATATTTTGAAGAATGTCTCGTTTTTTTCGCTATTGTTTTGTTTGGACCCCATTGACTTTCATTGCATAGACAAAAACTGTTTTTAAAAGTGATAAAGAATGACAATTTTCATTTTGCAGTGAACTATTCTTTGCCACGGCTCCTCATTGCTCAACTGTGGTCATCTTTTTGGCAGCTCGATGAACAGCCAAACTGGCTTGTGATCGGCGCGAGGGGAACTCTACATCGCCTTAGCGTTTTCACTCTTCCTTTTGTGTTTGCTGGCAAGCCAGAGCCGAATCACATTAACACAACAGAGGGAATCAGTCATATTAAGCCATCTCGCTGTCACTTGCTTTAGAAGCTCAGCTCCTCTCTGCTAAGCAAGCGTGTCGAGACATAAGATCCATGTTAAATATGATTTGAATGAGGAGCTTTATTTTGTCTTTTTCCCCTGCTTGTCATTTATTTTTCTGTGGGCTTGATTATCTTACTCTTTTTCTGGGTCGTGGTCCCATTGGGCTCAGGCTGAGATATTAAATCGCATTTTCAGGTGCCACCAACAGTTATGTTTTGATTTAAAGTCTGTTTGTGTGACGTAATGACCTCAGGCACCTCCGAACGCAGTTTTGGGTGAGAGAAACGCCGGGTGCCGAAAGGGAAATGATGAATCAGGCGAGTTTTTCCCAAACAGTAGGAAAAAACATGACATCAGTGTTTTAGTTTGAGCAAACACAAGGTGACAGAGACAACTTCACAGGCAATGCTGAATGTCATCTGATTGAATTCTCAGACGGGATGACAGTTTAACTGCTGCCAAGACCTTAAATATGCAGATTTTCAGCTATTCGGCTGGCTTTATTTGCTTCAGGATCCAAACCCACTGAGTAGAAGCTAAAAAGCATCTGTCAGAGCATGTCTTGAGGAAGAATATTTATGTAGTACAATTTATCATATGTTTAAACTGGCAGCCGCAGTATATGAGCTCAGATGGGCATATTTTAGGTGATATGCTTCTCTCATAATAGATGGAGACATTTCAGTATCATAAAGCATCACAGATTTATGCAATAACTATTTATTCCTTTTGGCGATTTACTATTTGCTATCCATTGGCTTTATTCTCCATCGAGATGTTGAAATTACCTCAGAAAACCCTTTCCGGCTGCATGAATTCTTAAATGGCCCAAATGAGATCAAGAATATCTGGGGGGAAAACGCATATGCTCTTAAACCGAGAGGTTGAAGGCTGGGTTTTCTGAGGAGCTGTGCTCAAGTTCATGGCAGGACTGGGAAGTGATTGACAGCCCCTCTTTTCTTTCATCTCAGATTTCACAGATGCATTTGGGCGTTTCAATGACAACACATCTTTATTCCGAGCCTCTCAGGCACCCACCTCAGGCACCCACCCCATCTAAATATGCTCCTCAAGCTGCAAATTGGCATTCTGGGACAGTTATTTCACTCAGCCAGGAGTCGTCTGTGCATGGAAAGCCTTTGAAAAGTTTTCCCTCTGCCATTGTAAAGAAAGACATGTTTGTTTCAGAAGAAACGCGCGCTTTCGGGGCAATGCCTTATGGAGTTGCTGTGTAATGTCACCCATTTTGATATGGCCAACAGAAGTCTTTAGAGATGTTCTTTTGATAATATTACAAAGGAGGTTTTGTGACATTGTTAACTGCGATTATGATTCAATCACTACTTACATTTGTTTTGAAATTTTGTGTAATCATAGTATAAATATAAATCAATATAGCAGTATACTGTTTCCAAACAGGCATCGTGAACACCCTCGTCTACCATTAGTTGAACAGGTAGTTCTGCCCAAAACTTACAAAACTTATTGATTCATCCCAATGACTCTTTTGATTCTGTTCATGAAAAAGATTTGTTTAGATTTTTTCATTCATTTTCTCTTTCTCTAGGTTACATCATTACACCAGTTGGTGGCAACAGTGAGTGTCATTTTGAATGAATCATTTATTCAACTATTTTATTCCAAAACACTGATTCGTTAATGAATGAAACACCACAGTAGTTACACTTTATAGGAAAATCAATCTATGAATAACTGTTCTTTGCTCTTTAAACTGGGATAGGAGAACATATGAAACACCGTTCGCAACCGTACTTTCACGAGTTCGCCTGCCCATCCAGTCCTGATGGTTAATGGTAAACGAACTTGGCTTGCTGTCCTTAATGGAGGCTCGAACCCGAGGCTCAGCTTGAGCGCAGAGTTCAACCCCCCATTGCGGTATTACCTAGAGGGAGAAAAACAGAAATAGAGGAGGAGATGGGGAGGTGGAGGCATGCCGGAAGAATTGACGCTGGGGCGGCGCAATGAGAGCTGCTTATATAGGTTCGTAATGATGATTGACAGGACTGAATGATGAGGCTCCTCCCGAACCTACGTTTGGAACTTCATTTTGTCTGTTTTTCACAAACAAATCCATTTTTGGTCAATCAAATCAAGTTTCACCCTACAAAAGATATTTTTTCACTATGAAATATGATTTTGTAACATATTATAGATAAAATATGTTACAAAAAGCAATTGGCTTTAAAGAATAACATCTTTAACATAATTTTTTTGAAAATAAACAGAGGTTTTGATATGCTGACTTCGTTTGGTGTCCATGTAGGTGATGAAGGGGTGTGTAAGTTCACATTCTTAAAGAATTACGTCATTTGTGGTATTTAGGAAACAGAATATGGGAAATTATCCGGAGGCCTGCTGCTCTTGGATCTGAAAGTTTTTTTGCTATGGAAAGAACCGATGGGAGGGGTTCGAGAAAACTTCTGTTCTCTTTTCCTTACTCTTCTACTGTCTTTCCAGCCCTCCCCTTTCATTTGAGTTCTTCTGCAGGGTGTTTTTCAAGGGGCGGATAGGGCATTGGCTTGCGGATGGAGAGGAAAAGGGTTAATGATGTTTGCAACAGTTCAGGCTTCCCCTTGAAGTGGGAGACAGTGGAAGGAAGTGTCCAGATTTATGGTTGCAAGATTTGGCCATGGCAGCTGCTTTCACTGTGGCAGTTGACCAGAAGTAGATAAAGAGAGCGAGAGAGACTCAGGCTGTGAAGAGTTATAAATCACAATAGGAAAGTGGCTTGAGACGTACAGACATATACACACACAAATGACTGTTTTAGAGCTCAGACTGGTTGAAGTATACACATTTGCTCACTATTAGTTCATGATGTTAGGATTCATCTGGAATTGGGCACTGACATGTACTTAGATTAACAGATATGTTTTAATTATTATGAGGTAATAATAAGTCCTTTGGCAAGAGTTGCTTAATACCGCAAGTGGACTGTGATAGTCTGGTCTAACATGAGAGAATAATTATGTCTGCTTAATGACATGAGTGTATTTTTATGTACATCAAATGTTTATTTATTAATTTTTTCATGTGATTAGTAGCATCACATTTCCAAAATGGATTTTCTAATAGAGTGCAAAGTATCTCAAACTTGGACTTTTTAGCATTGTAATGACAATGACAATTCTTTATTAGCATTCGGTCATTCAAATAAGCATCTGGGGTAAACAAATCAAGGACCAAGATTATTTGTAATGAAGCACTTCTTGAGAATTCAGAGGGTTTGTTCAGAATCCTTTAATTACATCATCACTCTCCGGATCTGTCGCCCAGGGAAGCCCATTAGCAGCGAGCCCCATAGTGATTCAATGATGTGACCGTTGTGTACTCAAGAGCGCCTCTCTCTGTGGTTTGTGTTTTTCCATCTGAAGTCCAGCAGAGCTCAGCTCTCCCCCAGCAGAGATGAAAATAAATCATTCAGGGAAAACGTATGTGTTGCCTGCATCCCCTCTATAGGGTCTTATAGAGCCCCAAAGTATATTTATACACAGTTCTATGATATTTTGTTGTCTGTTCATACACAAAATGCAGTGAAATGTGTGCTATAATTACCCAAACGACACAGTTGTAAAAGTTTGTAAAGTTTGAGAATCTTTGTACTTAATAGCCATAACTTTCCCTTTTGGGAGGATTATTAGGCTGTGATACTAGCATAACAACAACTAAAATGGAGGACATCACATGGAGACTAGCTGTTCTGTCTTCTGTGGAGAAGACGGAACTATATAAATGTGAGTTGAATGCTCTACCATCACCCTACATTGTGTTTGAATATTTATTTACTGTATATTAGTATATACAGTGTGTAAAAAGCCAATTTGGAGCACTTATGTTGACTTAGACTAAGGTTAGCTAACATGCTAATGCTAGTAGTGCCACCAAATGAGAGCATTTTAAACATTACTCCTCAATGGAAAAATGTTACTGTTGCTAGCCTTGAAAATTCATACACCTATAGTACTGACTACTAAATGCAACCAAGAAAAGCAGAATTTTGTCTTAAACTGGAGCATTCTAACAGGAAATGTTATCAGAACTTTGGCTAATATTCTGGTAAAGTTCTCTCAAAGGTTTTCCAATAACATTAATAGAACATTCGTTCTCAAAACGTACACAAAAACATTATTTATACATCATTCATGGAACCTTCTTTTCTTTCTTTTTTTAATGAAATGTTTTAGTTGGATTTTCTTTGAACCTTTTTTAAATGTCAGTGCTACAGAATGTTTAGAGAAAATTAAAAAGTAACATTACCATATTGTTTGCAAAATGATAAAATTGAATGTTCCCTTAATGTTTGCATAACCAGGAAAAACTGGTTTGAATGTTTTAATAAGAACTTTACCAAAACATTCTTAGAACATATTTTTGTTTGTTGGATTCATTTGATTATTTATTCTTTATCATGGCCACCTTATATTTCACATTTCTAAACACACTCTTGGCTACATTGCTACGTTTCAGGCGCCTATTCTCGTTTCTTGCCTTCCAGTGAGAGTTTCCTTCTTTCTGGGTGAAAACAGCATCTATTCAGGTTGGAGAGCATCGGACTCTGAGGAGAAAATGATTCCCATTTCTTTGCCTTGGCAATAAACCGAGATGTCAGATATTTATCACGTTGCCAATTTGAATGTAGCCAATATCTGTGTAATAGGATTTAAAGCTTGATGTATGCCAGCGTTGTGGTGGATCCCTGCAATGGAGTCCCCACTTGCTCCAGCAGAGCGATTGTAATGTAATGCCTCAATATTGATAACTGCCCTCAGAGCAGTGGACTTTAATTGCCTATGAAAATATTGAGCTGTAGGGCCGTCATTTCATCTCTTCTCCTCTCAATTCAGCTGCTCTCCATCGTCTTGTCATCTCCACTGCACGATCACGAGATAAATCCACCGTTTCAAACGGATTCCAGTTTGAATGAAAGCCCCCATCGCGGTGAAGCTGTCTAAACGGTGTCTTCGCATTCAGTGGTATTAGAGCAATCTGGGTATTTTTCCGCATGCAAAATCTTCTCATCTGCTTATTGATTCTCTGACCACACATTGGAAGCTGCATGTGATTGTCAGTCATTCTGATGTACTTTACTGGGTGATTTAATATGAAAAGCCTCTGCATTTGAAATGTGAGATTATACTCCAGTTTTAAATCTACTACAGTTTACGTCAGACTTCTGTTGCCTCACATTTTTGTTTACTTCATCAGTAACTCTGTATAGAAATACTGTACATCTTTGTGCTGTACATGTGTACACTGGCCACAACAAGATTTGTATATTTCATACTATATATTTCATATTTAAAAATGTATGAATTTCATTGTATCAGATCAACAATGTTGAGTCAAAGTGCCATCTGCGAACAAATCTAGGGCTAATTTTATATATTTATATATGATCATGCTAGGGCTAAATATTGAATAGTATATTTATTTTATGATTTAAAACCTGGAAAAAATAAAAAAATAAATATATATAATTTTATATTATATATAATAAATCCCACTTTTTTAATATTTTATACTTGTAATCAGAAAGCGACAAATAAATAAATAGTGACAATAAAGATGTTTATAATGTTACAAAAAGTTATCTTTTGAACTTTCTATTCATCAAAGAATCTTGAAAAAATGCATCACCTTTCGAGCAGCATGTCAGCACATTAGAATGATTTCTGAGATATCATGTGACACTGAAGACTGGAGTAATGATGATGAAAATTCAGCTTTGCCATCACAGAAAAAATATATATTATAAAATATATTATGTTAGAATCCAGTTACTTTAAATTGCGCTAGAATTTCACAATATTGCTGTTTTAACTGTTTTATTGATCAAATAAATGCAACCTTGCTGAGCATAAGAGATCTTTCAAAAACATTTAAAAAATTCTTGCTGACCCCAAACTTTTGAACATATATATATATATATATATATATATTCTGATATCTAATGCAATAACATTCATACATGAATTTAAATTGTCCAGATACTTCTTGTGCATGTCAAGTTCCCTGTTCCTTGGCATAAGCCAATGTGAGTCAGTGTCTTCAGAAAGCACTCTGACCCCTGTATGTGAGGAATTTGACCCATTCTGCTTCGCTGCTGACCACAGAGCATCCCTCGGGCTGAAAAAGGGGAGAAGTCCCTTCTTCTTTCTTATTAAGGCCTCTAGGCTCTTCCTCGACCCATTCTTTGCTAAGGTTTTGTGTATGTCTTCTCACATCGGTTAGCCTCGCTGGTATGTTTGTGTGATCAACCTCGGATTGAATTTCTCGATATCTGGAATCCGTGCAAATCAGTTTAGTTCCAGATAGAAAAAAGGATTCACAGTTATAATCCAACATCTCCAGGCTTCATCTCGTCCCTTTTACGTAGGTTGGAAAAAGATTTATATTTCCTTATGAATCTTGTGCTGTGAAGAACCAGGTCCCCATAGTAACGGCAGAATGGCATCAGTGCAAACAGCCATTATGGATGAGCATGTTGTAAATGCTGGAGCACAATGGCGACCTAAAGGACCGTGTTCCATTTATCACGACGTTTGAGACCTGAAAGAGAAACTGTCACTGTTACCTCGGCGGAGGTCGTCACGCCGATGTCCCCCCAAGGCCTGGACGCATTATTCAAATGTGAAGAATCCAATAGAGATGCCCCACTATAAACACTTTCATGTGAAGATGGTGAGAGAGAATCGGTCTTGAAATGAGAAGCACTGAGAGACCCAAAACACCCTTCGGAGATTTATATGAGGGAAGGTCAGGGGTCAAGCAGCCATTAATCAAGGCCAAAGAAAAGGATTAAATAGCCAGGTCTCGCAGGCAGATGAGAGAGCAGCTGATTGAGGCGTTTAAAAGAGTGTGTTGTGTCTGTCTTAGATTACAGAGTGTGAGCCGTAGGCTAAACATCCATCTGAACCACGGCAGAGTGCTTACACTCTATAATCAGCAGGCCAGAGGACCTCTACAGTGGTCAGTCATACATCACAAAAGCCCTCATGGAGCACACAGGGAAAGTCGGTGGTACTGCAGTTTAGGAAATCTCTTTAATACTGGATTATTATTATTATTTTTGTGCATTTTGGTACTTTAACAAAATCCTCTTACTGTACTTGGCTATATTAAACTACAGCGGCATAACAAAAAAATTTTGGACACTTAATCCATACTTTAAAATGTTTGAAAGTAGCATCTGCAGACAAATGACCTTTTCTTATCTGGTCTATATATATATATATAATGTATGAAATCAGTACATTCAGAAATGTGGAATTACACATACATTTTCACATTTCTTAGTCTTATTCACTTTTAATGACAGGTTGGTTATTTATTAGTGGCGACGTGTGTCTGTGTGTGTGTGTGTGTGTATATATATACACATTTAAACAGTTTTTAAATATTTAAATTTAACATTTCCCTCAGTCAGCTTTTGCTTGAATAGTGTGTATGTGCTCTTTCTTTTAAAATAATATTCTTTTAAAACAAAACACTTGTTTTGACATGTTGTTATTTATTACAGTGACATTCATACATTTTAAAGCGAAGCTTAAAGGGGCGGTCACACTAGACTTTGAACGTGCAAAAAATTTTCGGACGCTGCTTCGAATATGGGCGGGAGCAGGATATGACAATAATAATAATACACTTGTGTATAATAATTATATTGTACTCTCTCTCTCTCGCTCTTTCTCTCTCTCTCTCTCTCTCTATATATATATACACACACACTAAACAATAAAAAATGATAAAAATGTGTTCGCATTCAAATGTACCGTCTGTTCCTGTTTCAATTGACACCGCGAACCATGCAGCTTCTTTTTTTATTTGATTTTTATAATCTTTTAAAGATGTATTATATAAAATAGGACGCTGAGCTAAGGCTAAAATGAGCGCTTCCTCCATTTTTGAATTTCTGTACAGAGAGGTCACGCAGTGACGTATCGATCTTCTACTGATCACATGTCTTCACATGATGTGAATTCGCAGGTCAGAGTTCAACAAACTTGAACTTTGGAACGCAGCGAAATGCGAAATTTTTCGCATGAGCTTGCGTTTCCGGTCTGACACATCCGCATGCGTATGAATGAAAGTCAATGGAACGAAAAGTGCAGTGTGACCGCCCCTTAAGTGTGCAAACATTTTTGTGGCTACTGTATGTGTCATCAGCAGAGCTGTGTGATGCACAGGAGGTGCTTTCAATTTTGTCTTGTTCAGAGACATGACTGCACACACAATTGGACAATTTCACATTCACTTACTATGTTCTTGCTGATATTTCCAGGGCATTGTTGATTATCGTTCTTACATCTATGTAAAATAAGAGTGAAATAATAATTACTTTCACTGGTCAAGCTTGAGATTCCTTGCGCTGTTTCTGAAGTGGTATTACACAAAAATCATCCTCCTGCTGTGCCTCTATGGGAAACGTTAAAAGCGAACCGTGGTTCAGATAATAAATATAATTTATGCTGTTGTTCTGCTTCAGATTAACTTAAACAATTGCATGTAGACCACATATGAATTCACATACGCATCTGTATATGTGTGTGCCATGGCTCGTGGCTTGTGTCCTCACCACCATCATTGATTTATAGGTTCAGCTGGTGTCCAGAAGCATCCATGGCCCTCGTGCCATAACATACATCAACATAGACACTAACATGCCTCATTTATACAGTACACAGAGTGACCATAACTACAACCACATTGCGCTTTCCTATTATAGATCGTCCCGTGCTGTGCAGATCGTAAACACTTGTCACAATCTGAGAATCTCGATTGTGTCAGATTGAAGTCCATGGTGAATGTGAAAGTCTGCTCTAAACAAAAATTACTGATCTTGCCATTACTGATCGGACTACCCAGTGGTGAGACTGTTAGTCTGTGTGACACCCGGAGGGTGTGAAGGGAGAAAACACAAACCAGTGTCCCTCACATCCACGCACACTCATCTGAGCCCAGTCACGGCTGCTTTAGGTTTATTGCACAGCATAGACAAACGGCTTTGATCTCTAATGCGCAGTGTGCTGCATTAATTATGAATCATTCCCCCAGCTGTACTGCGGCGAACACCTTCAAACGCTCAGCGAGCGATGCAGTGTTTTCGTAGGCCCCCAGGATGGCTCCGGGACTGCATGTATATATACATTTATCTGCATGAACAAAATAAGAGAGCTTTGCAAAAAAACTTCTGTCGTGCCTCCAAAGTATTCTGCTTCTGGATGGCCTCCAATATTTCTTCTTAGACCATGGTTACTCGCACTGCTTGAAATTCTCATATACATCACCAAAAGCCTCTTCCATGTGCGCGCTATTCACAACTCATTGGACACATCTCTGGCAAGCTCAGACAGCCGTGTGAAGTAACGATAAAGCTGCGCAATGATATCCAATTGACCAGGGTGTAATATTGGAGAAATTACCTAGTTCTCTCTGGGCTAATATGGATCCTGTAGTGCCGCATGCTGTTGTAGAAAACTGGCTGCAATGCCTGTTCCCCAGCAGCTGTCTGATTCGTCTGGAACAGACACATTGATTCGGGTTTTTTAGTTATTGGCATTAGATATTGCATGGATTTGAACGGCATGGTGAGGTTGTGCACAAAGTGTACCTGAAATGCATGCAAACAGAGCAGAATTTGTACAGCATTGTTTTATCAATTCCTTCATCCTCAAGAAAACAAGGGCAGCACAACGTGCTTTGATCAGGTAAAAAAAAACCTAATCATTTTGTATGATATCCATAACCTATTTACATATTATCACAGAGCTTCTAATGTATCTCCTAGTGTGGACAGCTAAAATAATCTAAGACTACAGATTAAAGGGTTAGTTCACCCAAAAATGAAAATTCTGTCATTAATTACTCACCCTCATGTCGTCTGACCCTGCATAGACAGCAACGCAACTGAAATGTTCCCAAGTCCAGAAATGTAGCAAGGAGATCGGTAAAATAATCCATGTGACATCAGTGGTTCAACTGCAATTATATGAAGCTACGAGAATACTTTTTGTGCGCAAAAGAAAAAAAAAAACGACTTTATTCAACAATTCGTCTCCTCCGCGTCACCCTGTAGCGCCATTTTGGAGAATATCCGCTGGACGTAAACAACGTATGCTGTTCTGTGTCAGCTGCGTCACGTCGGATCTGTTGTTGTTGTGATTTGATCTGAACGAAAACAACTTTCATTTTTCATTTTTGGGTGAACTAACCCTTTAAAGAGCAAAGATTTAAATAATAGCCATGGGATAAATGTAAATAATGCAGCTGAAGGATTATCACTGATAGAAAACATTTATTGTCATAAATTATCAACATAGCCTACATTAAGTCATAAATGTGAAATAAAATCACCTAAAAAGTTGTTGTTTTTAAAAAAAAAAAAGTAATTGATAATAGGTTTTATATTCTATCTATCTATCTATCTATTTATCTATCTATCTTTTCTTCATATTTCTTTAATTTCTTATAGTTTCTTAGTGTTAGTCACTTTTAATGACAGGTTGGTAATTAATTAATGGCAACATGTTCTCACTTTAGAGGCTCTTTGTTTTACCACATGTGCAGGCAATGCTCTTTATTCAAGCAAACGCTGTTTCTTTTTCTTCCGAACTCTCTCTATGTCCGTGGGCAGAGCGGCGCAGGAGGGGTTAACGTTCCCCTCACGCGTCGCTGCTAAATGTGCCCGCGTGAGCGTCAGTGGGAGTCCCCTTTACTGGGTCCCTTTGCAGTAGTGTGGACTGGAGAGTTGTAGACAGAGCCGAGCAGAAGCGTGAACAAACAGAAGTAGTGCCATAAAGTGAACATTTGACACGATCGCAAAGCTTTTTACTTTTACCGCGTGGATCCGTCTTTTGTACTGTCATCAGAGAGGGACGCCGACAGCTTACAACGCGCGCGCGTCAGCTGGTATGAGCTAACCCATCAGACATGGAAACCAAACCTTTCTTGTCATTGGGTAAGTTTACCCTCAGACTACTAAAAGATGTTTATTTTTCCACTCGAGTTTCTTTGGTATGCAAGATAGAGTTTTATGGTTCACTTTTTAGCCCAGCATGAGAAAAACAAAAACAAAACATGAACGCTAAAAAATAAAACTGCTTTAAATCGCTCATTATCGACTGTGGCTGTATTGGACGATTACGTTCGTGGCGAATGGAAACTAATGCAATCAAAATCAATAATGTACAGCAGTCAAGTGCACGGTGTGGATCGGGACATTTGTTTTTAAATCAAACTAAAGGTAAACACAAAAGTTGGGCGTGCAAAAGCGGTGGCACGCGCTCGGACAGTGACACCTCATTTAATCTCGCGCTTACTCATAAGATGTTTTATTCTTGATAAAGGTGTTATAGCATTTGACATTGATAGCGCTTTGACTGCTGTGTAGTAGAGTTGAAGCTCGTGCTGTAGTATACGTGCAGGTATTGGATCCAGGCGCATCATTTCTGTCACTTTCCTGGCTGGAGTACAGAGAAATGCAGACGAGTGGATGTGTGAGGATGATTTTTCGTATTTGTAAACGCAAAGCAACATCGCGCAACAGCCTAAAATTTAGCGAAAAATGAAATGCGTCGGATGTCACTCTGTAAGACTTCGTTAAATCGTAAACCGCTTAATCATGTCATTGGAAGAAAAAAAACCGTTATTAACTAACGTTACAGCTAATATTTTAGTTTCTCATGTGTAATTTAATATTTACATGCAGAAATGACACATTTTTATCATTTTTCCTTGCACTTTGGTCTCAAATAATGCCGCGAGCACCGTTTGTGTTTGAGATAGCAGTTGAGTTGATAAGTGAACTTGGGCAAACTTTGGCGTTTTCTGTGAAGTGGAGTAGTTCACTGAGGAAAGTGACAAACCATTGCAGAGCAACAAGATTAAATTATAAATCTATTTATAGTGCCTAGATTTAATAATAAAGTGACTTTGTATCAGAGGAACAAACGCTGCGGGTGTTTCAAAAATGTCCTTTTTTTAATCGACGGCTGAGGCGAAATGTAGGTGTGGTTTCCATATGATGTTAGTCCATCATATTAAAGGAATAGTTCACCAAAAATGAAACTAGTTTTTATTTACTCATCCTACTCCAAGCCTGTATGACTTTCTGTCTGTGTAACACGAAAGCTAAATTTGTGAAGAATATTCTGGCTGTTCTTTTCAATATAAGTGAATGGCATCTGAGACTGACTGGATTAATTAAGGACAGAAAAGCACCATAAACCAAAGTTTAAATTAATCATATGCTGTTTTCCAAGTCTTCTAAACTGAGCTGAACAGACCAAAAATATTACAGAAGTTGTTGTTCAGTGATAAACTTCTCCTCTATTAAGATGTTCACTGTTGCGACTTGATCATTGAATCGTTGGTTTTGTGTACTAGAGCAGCTGATTCTTTGAAAAGACTCAAAACAACAATTAATTCACTAATCAGACATTGCTGCTTTTCTCACAAACTCTCATGAAAACTGCAAAGAGATCGGACAGATGTCAAAATTTTCATTCAGTAACAACATAAATCCGGTCTGAATGACACAAAGTTATTGCGTGGCTTTAGAAAACCCGGAACAGTGTTCACTTTTATACTTTTGTGTTTTGTTTTTTTTTTGTCATTTTGGAGCTTGACAGCCACAGTCCTCATTCACTTGAAACAAGTGTTCGGTTATTGTACAAAAAATATTTTGTTTTATGTAAGAAATAATGTCTTTTGTTTCTTTTGTTTGTAAAACATATTTAAGGCGGTATTTATATGATTTTAATGATTTTTAAAAAAAGATCAGAGCCATTTAAATTCCAACGGTCAGTGTGTGATTATGAAATCATTGTGCAATTTGCGGCTGTAGAGATAATGTGATATCTGAGCGATGCCAAAAATAGACTAATAGACAGGAGATTTAGATAACGTGATGTATAACTTCTCAAAATAATTAATAACCTGGATTTGTCTTATACGTCTCAAACATGGCTATTACTCATGCAAGAATGTGGTTTGGTAAATGAACATGTTCTTCAATAAATCATGCACATTACTCTCTTATGCATATGAGCTTTCTTGCCATGCATGAAGATAAGTTGAGCAGTCACGCATGATTTAGTTCATACACAGAGGCCCGCATACTGTAAGAATAACCAGCATGCTCTGCGCTTTCACTCTGGAATATAGGCAGGACTGTTATTGTGTCTGTAGCTCTTTCATGCGGGAGTCGTGTTACACCTTGACATACATCATCACCCCACCGGTTCACTGAGATGAGAGACAGCAGGAATGCCGGGTTTCCAGAAACCCCCCAATATTCCCAGAACAGTACTAGAAAAACCACAGAGCTAAGCGACATAATAGACTATTTGTGAAGGTGTATTTGTTTGGGCTTTGCATGTGGCTTTTTATGCTGGGAAATCCAAGGCAGAATTGATATGTGGATTTGTAATTATTATATTGGTAACACTTTATTGTGTCCTTGTTGCATATGTTACATGTACTTACTATTATAATAACAATAAATTATGCAAAATTACATGCAAGAAACCCTAAGCCAACCCTAATTCTAACCCTAACCATATAGTAAGTACATGTAGTTAATTAATATTACTGTGCTTAAATATATAATTACACTGTAACGAGGACACCTTAAAATAAAGTGTAACCATTATATTTTTTATAGGCATGTATTTTAATTAGGGCTGCACGATAAATCGCATGCGATATTTAACGCGCATCTTGTCAGTAAAGCCGCTTCTGTAATCAGCGGTAAATCTCCATCACGTGCGGGCTTTCACATGGAGAAGCATTTACTGACAAGATGCGTGTTAAACATCGCATGCGATTTATCGTGCAGCCCTAATTTTAATAGTAACAGACGAAGGTTTGTTAGTAAATAGTTCTTATTGGCGCTGTGTGCTTTATCCTTCATATAATCTGCACTTTTTAAGATAACTTGGTAATTGTTGTAAGTCCATGTCTTCAAAAAGATTTGGTGAAAACATTTTAATTTTATTAACCATAATGAAAATATTTACATTTTATTAACCATAATAAAATTAATAAAATGTACGAACCTTTTTTTAATAATAAAGAATGTTTTAGAAAACTTCAAACCCTGATTAATTAGTTAAAAAAATAAAATATTTTAAAAATATGTATTTTTTTATATAATTACTAAAACATTTAGCCATTTTTAATATTATTGTAGTATTATTTTATAACATTTAAACCTGAATAATAATAAAAAAAATAAAAACATCTAAATATTTAAATATATATATATATATGTGTGTAATTTATAAAGCATTTTTTCAAATAACATTTAACCCTAAATATATATATATTTTTTTTAAAGCTGAATATTTTTCAAAAATGTATTTATTTTGTATATAATTTTCTATTTTAATAAGCATATTTAGTCAGAGCTTATCATAGAAGACAAAAAAACCCATTAACTCAAGATTTCCAACACATAAAGCATGTGGCTTGCAAGCAGAGTGCTATTTCCTGCTGTCTGCTGTATGTGTTGAGTGTCATGGAGCAGACGCACTGCTCTGGCCTGCTAAATTCAGACACATAATCATTTAAACATGAATGATTACTTACATTTACAAATGCTTTTGTGGAGGTAATTAAGCAGAGTTTCAAATTACAGCGCTAGATATACTCTTGATGTTTTTGTTCTTTGCGCAGCATGCAGAACAGGCTGGGTTTATTAACTTTTTTTCCAGCCCTAGGCACAGGTGCTAAATACCTCATATTTGTCTGTTTTTGCCCACAAAGATTTAATGAACCCTTTTATGGAAATCACAGAAGAACATACTAGGGACTAAAAGCTTGTGCATCATCATAAAAACACAAGTTATGGAAGTATTCTGAAATCACTCTCTGTTTATCTGTAGATCATTAAGTGAGCGGATCCACGGGATGTAGATGGTTTTGTCCTTGATTTTTAAGGACAGTTTGTTCTATAAAAGTAAACCATATATATATGTGTGTAATTTATAAAACATTTTTTCAAATAACATTTAACCCTAAATATATATATATATTTTTTAAAGCTGAATATTTTTCAAAAATGTATTTATTTTGTATATAATTTTCTATTTTAATAAGCATATTTAGTCAGAGCTTATCATAGAAGACAAAAAAACCCATTAACTCAAGATTTCCAACACATAAAGCATGTGGCTTGCAAGCAGAGTGCTATTTCCTGCTGTCTGCTGTATGTGTTGAGTGTCATGGAGCAGACGCACTGCTCTGGCCTGCTAAATTCAGACACATAATCATTTAAACATGAATGATTACTTACATTTACAAATGCTTTTGTGGAGGTAATTAAGCAGAGTTTCAAATTACAGCGCTAGATATACTCTTGATGTTTTTGTTCTTTGCGCAGCATGCAGAACAGGCTGGGTTTATTAACTTTTTTTCCAGCCCTAGGCACAGGTGCTAAATACCTCATATTTGTCTGTTTTTGCCCACAAAGATTTAATGAACCCTTTTATGGAAATCACAGAAGAACATACTAGGGACTAAAAGCTTGTGCATCATCATAAAAACACAAGTTATGGAAGTATTCTGAAATCACTCTGTTTATCTGTAGATCATTAAGTGAGCGGATCCACGGGATGTAGATGGTTTTGTCCTTGATTTTTAAGGACAGTTTGTTCTATAAAAGTAAACCACGTTTAGTTTTGCCCAAACGTCTTTTTTTTTTTAGGGTTGGGAGGAGGTGCTTTTGAGTGACAGGGTGTGTGTTTTTTTCGCCGCCCATTTCAGTGAAGTTCATGGTCTTGATGAGAAAGTGACATTCATAGTTGAGGGGGGTGTATTCCTCTGTCAGCCGTAATTCAGGAACAAAGGTGGTTCTGGGACGTTTAGAGAGCTTCGATTGGGGGGCTGGGTGGGCTGTTTACCTCTTAAACCCATACAAGTTTTTTTTTTTTATTGCAGGGCAGTTTTAGGTTTCTCGCCGGATGCTTTTTGCCCCCTTTTGTGAGCGGGCTGCAGCTGTCATTTTTTACTAGAGAAGTTTTATAGAGAATGTTAATGGCTTAAAGGGATAGTGCTCTCCCAAGGCCATTTACCAGCAGATCTTTTGTTGATGTCCACCAACTTCACAGAGAAGCGGAAATCCACAGTCATTTCTAATTATTATCCTAGAAGTTCACGATTCAGAAGCACGTCAATGAGCTGTTGGAGTACTTGGGTAATGTTACGGCTCTATATCATGTCCAGGAATGAGATTTAATTCAACCATAATACAGAGTTTCACAATCGGGTTACTGCTGTGGGCAGAAATGGAGCTTTAAAACGGTTGTTTATGATAGCCATGCGTCAAACCCTTGTTAATAATTTGTTAGTTTTCAGTCCCTTACAGTGGCGAGTGTTTTATCTTTAAGGGGAGCGGTGGACTATGAACCTCAGACCTTGACCTTCGCTCCCCATATGTTTTATCAGCTGGAGGATTTGCTTTGGACTTCTAGAATTGAGTTTTCACAACGTTACGACAGATGATAAACTACAACGGACGTTATACTGTGAACCTTGCTTATACGTTTATCACGGTCTGATAGAACTGATATTGTGCGCTTCAGTGATTATGTAAAAGTAACTGATGAGAGAGAGATAAGCGTTTTTTTAGTTTTGTCGAATCAGTTCTGGGTAAGTGAAGTTCATTCAGATTTCTCTAAGACTGATTTGATTGAAGCTTATTTTTTAAAGCTTTTTAAATTTTACTTTTGCTGCTTATTAATATGGATAATGAGAGAAAGAAATCTGATCGAGAAGTGTTGCGAGCCAGATTCAAACTTGCATCCTTCGCATAAGCACCACAGTTAATGTGCGCACGCCAGAGTCACACAGCAAATTTTTCCCTTAACCTGTGAATTACACTTCCATTCAAAAGTTTGTGGTTTAATTAATTAATACTTTTATTGTGCGAGAATGCTAAAATTGATCAAAAGCGACTGTAAAGGCATTTATAATATCGCAAAATATTTCTATTTTAAATAAATGCTATTATTTTAAACTTTCTATTCATCAAAAAGTTCTGGGAAAAAAATGATCATGGCTCCACAAAAGTACAATAACTGTTATCAGCTTTGATAATAATAAGAAATGTTTCTTGAGCTGCAAATCGGCATATTAAAATGATTTCTGAAGGATCATGTGACACTGTGAAGAGTGGAATAATTGCCGGTGAAAATGTCCATCACAGTAATAAATTGCATTTGAAAAGATGTTGAATAAAAATAAAATAAAATTATTAAAATAAAATATTGAATATTATACACTATTACTCTTTTTACTGTGTTTTTGATCAAATAAATGAGCAAAAAATAAAACAATCTTACAGACTCATGTTTTGAACAGTACTGCATGTAACAGAAAAACAGGCTTGCTGATCTTTTGGAAGACAAATCAGCATTTACCTTTCAAATACCTGAACATTAGCATGCAAATATGTTTGCATAGTCAGATCCAGTGCTTCTTGATGTGCGGTGTGTTTGAGGTGGTCCAAAAGCAGAGTTTCTATCAGACTTCAGCTTTAAGGTAGATACTGGAGAGTGCTGTTTGACACCTCACTAGGTGCTAGCTATTAACGGGCAGTGCCAAATACGTGCTGTGGCTACACAGGAAGTCTTTTTTTATATTTATTCACCTCAAACTTGTGTGAGGTTTTGCATGCACACGCTTGGGCAAGGTTTCAGAGAATGAATCAATATTGCATCTGGCACCCCTCTGTTCCCTTATTCAGTTTCTTGCTATTTACCAGATGCTTTTTAATCCTAAACAGGCACGACTTGATACGTTTCAAGCGACAAGCAAATCTCTGTCCACACTGAAAGTGTAAACGCTGTGTGACGAAGCACAGTCACACCCAGTCAGAATGTATAGGTCGATATGTGAAGTAGTGTCATTTTTCAAATCGTCATATCGCCAGCCCATGAGATCGCCGATACACAATATTATCGTGCATGGGTGAGTGGGAGCAAGAGAGAGAATCTCTGTACTTGTCATAGGTCATTTCATAACTACGTGGTGTTTTAAACCGCGCAGGCATGCGAGAGAGAGCCCATGAAAGCACCAATAATCAAAATAATTTACTATCAAACATACTGATAAACTAACATGTTAAATATAAAAATATTTAAAACCGCTAGTTCATATATTTTCGGATACAACAGTCATACATTGCTATTAGAACCACGCGTCCTGTGACAAGCTTGCGGCATCTGCGCACGGACGTTATCAGTCTTAAAGGTCTGCAAAATCAGTCAACTGTGAAAATCAAAAGTAGATTTATTTTAAAGACCAACAGTTTAACACTAAATATTGGACAGAAACGAACATGTTAAATATAAAAGTATTTAAAACAGGTAAGTTCATATATTTGGAGTAAAGTTAAATGAAACGGTCGTCAGTCATACAGAGCTCCGGACTGCGCGCCCCATGATGAGCCCGACGCACCGCCACAGAAACAAGGATGAGATGCGTTCTAACATAACTGTGGCGTTAAACTCAGTTAGTGAGGGCTTGGTTAAAATATAGGCCGTTCAGATTACTTGTTAAGTGCAATACCTTATATCAGCAGACGATGTACGTCTGTGTTTGTGGTTGGACACTCCTTCGCCGGCTACAGGTTCTAATCCTCATTTGCGCGTGCGTGTGAAATAGCGGGGCAATTTGATAATAATAGCCGAATTATAATAGGCTGCCTAATAATAATAATAGTAATAATTTAATAAATTTATAGGAGATAAGCCTAATATCGTCTTGACTATCGACAAAGAGATCTGCTATTGTCGATATCTCTGACTATCGTCGATACACGATACTATCGTCTATCGGCACAACCCTAATGTGAAGTGGGATTTTGGACCAGTGAGATCGGGGATCTTTAGATCCTTGGTGTCAGAACTGCAGGCCATTAACCATTAGCAACTCTACAGTGTAGAATTCATATTCCAGCACAGTGACATTAGCCTTTATCACACAGGCGTTAATTAAAACGCACTGACAGAAATGTGAAGTAGTCTTCTATTCTACTCTTTCTGAAGGCGGAGCGACACATGGTTTAAATCGCTTTAAATCACTGTAATGACTTTATGTCTGTAATGGCGTCTGTGACTGTTCTCGGGACGTGGCATGGTGCCTTCTGAGCACTATATGACTGTGTTTTCATCATAAGGGAAGAATGATCAGTTTTTCATTGTTTAAAGTCAGCATGAAATCCAAATTCACCCTGTCTGTTTTCTAAATGCATGTTATCAATCTTATTGTTAATGATTTATCCATGCATTTTTTTTACCTTGTCATTTTTAATCAAAGTAGTAGCAGTGGGATATATATGTATATGTCCAGTTATTATTAAGTCGCTATAATATATACAGCAGTGCATGCAAGTGTTGTAAAAAAAATAAATAAAAAATTCCCCACCCTACATTTTACTTTCTTTTTCAATAATTTGTTACACTTAGATTTACAACACAATATGAAGAAAAGATCTGCTGCTACTTTTCATTGTGACTATAATGTGACATGCTTGCAGACTGCAGATTATTTCTTTGCAGCAGATTTTACTTTCTGACAGGCTGCGTCCGAAAACTTAGGCAGCTGACTTCAGCCTTGCTGCCTTATCAGGCATTGACTTTGCAGACAGCGTTTGTGCATGAGGGTACCTCACAAAACTGATTTTGGACCGACTTCTGAGGCAGCATAATGGTTTTATGCTCTTCAGCCAAACAGAGAGAGCTTTGGTGATAACTAAGCGAAGATTCGATTACGACAATACAATTTTTTTCACTAGAAATAACATCAAATATGGACAAGGCTGGTCAGAAACCAACACTGTAAAAAAAATGCAACTGCACATTTTCCAGTTTACGAAACCTTTTGAGTCTCCAAAATTAAAAAATGCTATTTTCTTGAAACTACATAAAAACCTTTGTCAGACCAACAAAATTACCCCAAATGTTGCCCCAACTTAGAGTTGTTTTACAAGCAAAGACAATGTTGTCTACTTATTAGACTAAGTTGCCCATTAACATTTGTCATTTGTAAACAAACATAAATTCGATAATGTGATGACTTTTTACACATTTTTTTTTTCATCCAGGCAACAGAAAAAAATCAGTTGCTGTGACAAGAATTTTTCTATTAGCAAAATAAGACAATCAGCATTGCATGAACAAATTTACATTGACTAAACAAAGTAACATTCTTTATTATTAAAAAAAGGTTCGTACATTTTATTAATTTTATTATGGTTAATAAAATGTAAATATTTTCATTATGGTTAATAAAATTAAAATGTTTTCACCAAATCTTTTTGAAGACATGGACTTACAACAATTACCAAGTTATCTTAAAAAGTGCAGATTATATGAAGGATAAAGCACACAGCGCCAATAAGAACTATTTACTAACAAACCTTCGTCTGTTACTATTAAAATTAGGGCTGCACGATAAATCGCATGCGATATTTAACGCGCATCTTGTCAGTAAAGCCGGTTCTGTAATCAGCGGTAAATCTCCATCACGTGCGGGCTTTCACATGGAGAAGCATTAACTACACAGAGCCGTTGTTCACCGACAAGCTGCGCAAAAAATCGCGCGATTATTAACGTGGTTTTGCGCAGCTCATCAGTGAACAACGGCTCTGTGTAGTAAATGCTTCTCCATGTGAAAGCCCGCACGTGATGGAGATTTACCGCTGATTACAGAACCGGCTTTACTGACAAGATGCGTGTTAAACATCGCATGCGATTTATCGTGCAGCCCTAATTTTAATAGTAACAGACGAAGGTTTGTTAGTAAATAGTTCTTATTGGCGCTGTGTGCTTTATCCTTCATATAATCTGCACTTTTTAAGATAACTTGGTAATTGTTGTAAGTCCATGTCTTCAAAAAGATTTGGTGAAAACATTTTAATTTTATTAACCATAATGAAAATATTTACATTTTATTAACCATAATAAAATTAATAAAATGTACGAACCTTTTTTTAATAATAAAGAATGTTTTAGAAAACTTCAAACCCTGATTAATTAGTTAAAAAAATAAAATATTTTAAAAATATGTATTTTTTTATATAATTACTAAAACATTTAGCCATTTTTAATATTATTGTAGTATTATTTTATAACATTTAAACCTGAATAATAATAAAAAAAATAAAAACATCTAAATATTTAAATATATATATATATATGTGTGTAATTTATAAAACATTTTTTCAAATAACATTTAACCCTAAATATATATATATATTTTTTAAAGCTGAATATTTTTCAAAAATGTATTTATTTTGTATATAATTTTCTATTTTAATAAGCATATTTAGTCAGAGCTTATCATAGAAGACAAAAAAACCCATTAACTCAAGATTTCCAACACATAAAGCATGTGGCTTGCAAGCAGAGTGCTATTTCCTGCTGTCTGCTGTATGTGTTGAGTGTCATGGAGCAGACGCACTGCTCTGGCCTGCTAAATTCAGACACATAATCATTTAAACATGAATGATTACTTACATTTACAAATGCTTTTGTGGAGGTAATTAAGCAGAGTTTCAAATTACAGCGCTAGATATACTCTTGATGTTTTTGTTCTTTGCGCAGCATGCAGAACAGGCTGGGTTTATTAACTTTTTTTCCAGCCCTAGGCACAGGTGCTAAATACCTCATATTTGTCTGTTTTTGCCCACAAAGATTTAATGAACCCTTTTATGGAAATCACAGAAGAACATACTAGGGACTAAAAGCTTGTGCATCATCATAAAAACACAAGTTATGGAAGTATTCTGAAATCACTCTGTTTATCTGTAGATCATTAAGTGAGCGGATCCACGGGATGTAGATGGTTTTGTCCTTGATTTTTAAGGACAGTTTGTTCTATAAAAGTAAACCACGTTTAGTTTTGCCCAAACGTCTTTTTTTTTTTAGGGTTGGGAGGAGGTGCTTTTGAGTGACAGGGTGTGTGTTTTTTTCGCCGCCCATTTCAGTGAAGTTCATAGTTGAGGGGGGTGTATTCCTCTGTCAGCCGTAATTCAGGAACAAAGGTGGTTCTGGGACGTTTAGAGAGCTTCGATTGGGGGGCTGGGTGGGCTGTTTACCTCTTAAACCCATACAAGTTTTTTTTTTTTATTGCAGGGCAGTTTTAGGTTTCTCGCCGGATGCTTTTTGCCCCCTTTTGTGAGCGGGCTGCAGCTGTCATTTTTTACTAGAGAAGTTTTATAGAGAATGTTAATGGCTTAAAGGGATAGTGCTCTCCCAAGGCCATTTACCAGCAGATCTTTTGTTGATGTCCACCAACTTCACAGAGAAGCGGAAATCCACAGTCATTTCTAATTATTATCCTAGAAGTTCACGATTCAGAAGCACGTCAATGAGCTGTTGGAGTACTTGGGTAATGTTACGGCTCTATATCATGTCCAGGAATGAGATTTAATTCAACCATAATACAGAGTTTCACAATCGGGTTACTGCTGTGGGCAGAAATGGAGCTTTAAAACGGTTGTTTATGATAGCCATGCGTCAAACCCTTGTTAATAATTTGTTAGTTTTCAGTCCCTTACAGTGGCGAGTGTTTTATCTTTAAGGGGAGCGGTGGACTATGAACCTCAGACCTTGACCTTCGCTCCCCATATGTTTTATCAGCTGGAGGATTTGCTTTGGACTTCTAGAATTGAGTTTTCACAACGTTACGACAGATGATAAACTACAACGGACGTTATACTGTGAACCTTGCTTATACGTTTATCACGGTCTGATAGAACTGATATTGTGCGCTTCAGTGATTATGTAAAAGTAACTGATGAGAGAGAGATAAGCGTTTTTTTAGTTTTGTCGAATCAGTTCTGGGTAAGTGAAGTTCATTCAGATTTCTCTAAGACTGATTTGATTGAAGCTTATTTTTTAAAGCTTTTTAAATTTTACTTTTGCTGCTTATTAATATGGATAATGAGAGAAAGAAATCTGATCGAGAAGTGTTGCGAGCCAGATTCAAACTTGCATCCTTCGCATAAGCACCACAGTTAATGTGCGCACGCCAGAGTCACACAGCAAATTTTTCCCTTAACCTGTGAATTACACTTCCATTCAAAAGTTTGTGGTTTAATTAATTAATACTTTTATTGTGCGAGAATGCTAAAATTGATCAAAAGCGACTGTAAAGGCATTTATAATATCGCAAAATATTTCTATTTTAAATAAATGCTATTATTTTAAACTTTCTATTCATCAAAAAGTTCTGGGAAAAAAATGATCATGGCTCCACAAAAGTACAATAACTGTTATCAGCTTTGATAATAATAAGAAATGTTTCTTGAGCTGCAAATCGGCATATTAAAATGATTTATGAAGGATCATGTGACACTGTGAAGACTGGAATAATTGCCGGTGAAAATGTCCATCACAGTAATAAATTGCATTTGAAAAGATGTTGAATAAAAATAAAATAAAATTATTAAAATAAAATATTGAATATTATACACTATTACTCTTTTTACTGTGTTTTTGATCAAATAAATGAGCAAAAAATAAAACAATCTTACAGACTCATGTTTTGAACAGTACTGCATGTAACAGAAAAACAGGCTTGCTGATCTTTTGGAAGACAAATCAGCATTTACCTTTCAAATACCTGAACATTAGCATGCAAATATGTTTGCATAGAATCAGATCCAGTGCTTCTTGATGTACGGTTTGTTTGAGGTGGTCCAAAAGCAGAGTTTCTATCAGACTTCAGCTTTAAGGTAGATACTGGAGAGTGCTGTTTGACACCTCACTAGGTGCTAGCTATTAACGGGCAGTGCCAAATACGTGCTGTGGCTACACAGGAAGTCTTTTTTTATATTTATTCACCTCAAACTTGTGTGAGGTTTTGCATGCACACGCTTGGGCAAGGTTTCAGAGAATGAATCAATATTGCATCTGGCACCCCTCTGTTCCCTTATTCAGTTTCTTGCTATTTACCAGATGCTTTTTAATCCTAAACAGGCACGACTTGATACGTTTCAAGCGACAAGCAAATCTCTGTCCACACTGAAAGTGTAAACGCTGTGTGACGAAGCACAGTCACACCCAGTCAGAATGTATAGGTCGATATGTGAAGTAGTGTCATTTTTCAAATCGTCATATCGCCAGCCCATGAGATCGCCGATACACAATATTATCGTGCATGGGTGAGTGGGAGCAAGAGAGAGAATCTCTGTACTTGTCATAGGTCATTTCATAACTACGTGGTGTTTTAAACCGCGCAGGCATGCGAGAGAGAGCCCATGAAAGCACCAATAATCAAAATAATTTACTATCAAACATACTGATAAACTAACATGTTAAATATAAAAATATTTAAAACCGCTAGTTCATATATTTTCGGATACAACAGTCATACATTGCTATTAGAACCACGCGTCCTGTGACAAGCTTGCGGCATCTGCGCACGGACGTTATCAGTCTTAAAGGTCTGCAAAATCAGTCAACTGTGAAAATCAAAAGTAGATTTATTTTAAAGACCAACAGTTTAACACTAAATATTGGACATAAACGAACACGCTACATATAAAAGCATTTAAAGGATACAACAGCCATACATCGCTATTAGGACCGCACGTCCTGTGACAAGTTTACCGCATCTGCGCACGGACGTTATCAGTCTTAAAGGTCTGCAAAATCAGTCAACTGTGAAAATCAAAAGTAGATTTATTTTAAAGACCAACAGTTTAACACTAAATATTGGACAGAAACGAACATGTTAAATATAAAAGTATTTAAAACAGGTAAGTTCATATATTTGGAGTAAAGTTAAATGAAACGGTCGTCAGTCATACAGAGCTCCGGACTGCGCGCCCCATGATGAGCCCGACGCACCGCCACAGAAACAAGGATGAGATGCGTTCTAACATAACTGTGCCGTTAAACTCCGTTAGTGAGGGCTTGGTTAAAATATAGGCCGTTCAGATTACTTGTTAAGTGCAATATCTTATATCAGCAGACGATGTACGTCTGTGTTTGTGGTTGGACACTCCTTCGCCGGCTACAGGTTCTAATCCTCATTTGCGCGTGCGTGTGAAATAGCGGGGCAATTTGATAATAATAGCCGAATTATAATAGGCTGCCTAATAATAATAATAGTAATAATTTAATAAATTTATAGGAGATAAGCCTAATATCGTCTTGACTATCGACAAAGAGATCTGCTATTGTCGATATCTCTGACTATCGTCGATACACGATACTATCGTCTATCGGCACAACCCTAATGTGAAGTGGGATTTTGGACCAGTGAGATCGGGGATCTTTAGATCCTTGGTGTCAGAACTGCAGGCCATTAACCATTAGCAACTCTACAGTGTAGAATTCATATTCCAGCACAGTGACATTAGCCTTTATCACACAGGCGTTAATTAAAACGCACTGACAGAAATGTGAAGTAGTCTTCTATTCTACTCTTTCTGAAGGCGGAGCGACACATGGTTTAAATCGCTTTAAATCACTGTAATGACTTTATGTCTGTAATGGCGTCTGTGACTGTTCTCGGGACGTGGCATGGTGCCTTCTGAGCACTATATGACTGTGTTTTCATCATAAGGGAAGAATGATCAGTTTTTCATTGTTTAAAGTCAGCATGAAATCCAAATTCACCCTGTCTGTTTTCTAAATGCATGTTATCAATCTTATTGTTAATGATTTATCCATGCATTTTTTTTACCTTGTCATTTTTAATCAAAGTAGTAGCAGTGGGATATATATGTATATGTCCAGTTATTATTAAGTCGCTATAATATATACAGCAGTGCATGCAAGTGTTGTAAAAAAAATAAATAAAAAATTCCCCACCCTACATTTTACTTTCTTTTTCAATAATTTGTTACACTTAGATTTACAACACAATATGAAGAAAAGATCTGCTGCTACTTTTCATTGTGACTATAATGTGACATGCTTGCAGACTGCAGATTATTTCTTTGCAGCAGATTTTACTTTCTGACAGGCTGCGTCCGAAAACTTAGGCAGCTGACTTCAGCCTTGCTGCCTTATCAGGCATTGACTTTGCAGACAGCGTTTGTGCATGAGGGTACCTCACAAAACTGATTTTGGACCGACTTCTGAGGCAGCATAATGGTTTTATGCTCTTCAGCCAAACAGAGAGAGCTTTGGTGATAACTAAGCGAAGATTCGATTACGACAATACAATTTTTTTCACTAGAAATAACATCAAATATGGACAAGGCTGGTCAGAAACCAACACTGTAAAAAAAATGCAACTGCACATTTTCCAGTTTACGAAACCTTTTGAGTCTCCAAAATTAAAAAATGCTATTTTCTTGAAACTACATAAAAACCTTTGTCAGACCAACAAAATTACCCCAAATGTTGCCCCAACTTAGAGTTGTTTTACAAGCAAAGACAATGTTGTCTACTTATTAGACTAAGTTGCCCATTAACATTTGTCATTTGTAAACAAACATAAATTCGATAATGTGATGACTTTTTACACATTTTTTTTTTCATCCAGGCAACAGAAAAAAATCAGTTGCTGTGACAAGAATTTTTCTATTAGCAAAATAAGACAATCAGCATTGCATGAACAAATTTACATTGACTAAACAAAGTATCTTTACTGAGCAGAACTAAAAAACTATTGTTGAGAGAACTCAAAAGTCTTACTGCATCAAGTTGCCTTATTATTTTACGTTTTCTCAACTATTTATTTTTTACAGTGTACATTTGTATACACAAATTGACTACCAACTGCAACTTTAAGACACCATTTTTATTTTTTAACTTCATGAAATTGAACGCACAGATTTGTGGCATATCAAGGGTAGCGAAGGATACATCTGCTGCCTTCAAAAATCGATCAGATGAAGGCATCTCAGGAGAGAAGGTGAAGCTAACATTGGATTCGGATGTTGATTTCTTCCTACCTTGAAATGCATTCTCCAAAGCTAGCATTTTTCAGCTTTTGGATGTAGCCACAGTGTCTAAAAATAGCATGGTTGGTCCTTCAGTTGTGATGCTAATAAATGTTGATACAAGTTTTTTTTATTCCTTTCACAATTAAATAACCTCAGTTTTGCCATTATCATACATGTCTGATGGATTCCAGTCTCTTTCTTTTTAATTTTCCATGCAAAACATTGTCAACATTATCCCATTGGCTTGCTTAGATGAGTTTTGCATGTTAATGAGCGTGATTGATCGCCCAGTTGAACTCTGTAAATTGTGTCCAAAGTCCTAAGATGAATATCCTACAGTCTGCTTTAGCTCACTCAAGATTCCTGGGCTCATATCATGCTTTGTGACAAGTATCAATCGTAACGGGCGATAAAAATCACTGGGCTTTAGTGTTCTGGACTGCGTGTTAAAGCGTGTGTGAGGGGCTCTGTCCACTAATGCCACAGTTTACACTGGAGAGTTTAAATCAACCCAGCAGATTAAGAACCATGATTGCAATTATGATAATCCATATATGTTACACCAACCAAAATATGATGACAACGATAAGATGAAAGGATTTGTATGCAAGTAAAAGGCAACTCTGTTGTAGCATGAACACTGTTTTTTTCCACATCAGTTGTTTTTTTGGCTAAGCCAGGTGTGCTTTTACCCTCACAATCCACGTTTTGCCCAAACAAGGCCTCTATTTTTTTTTTACCGGCGGGCCTGCAAAGTGATTTACAGTTCGTTCACGTCAACTTCAGACTCTCACCTGGGCTTCAAATGTACTTAGAGGCACGTCAGAGGTCTCACTTCCCTCCCTGCTACGGCTGAGTACGTCTCCATGAGGTATAAGATGATGGCGGAGAGAGTGTGGGCGCATTTCTAACTGTTTACATAAGTCATGGGACGTGTCAGAGATGGTGTCTCTTTTACAGATCCGGCCGTTTCTGCGAGAAAGGTGTTCTGGTGCCTTCTGACCTCGCTGCCTTCCTCTCGCTCAAACGGCAGAAGAGCGTGCCTCTTATTACCCATTTGCTGCAAGCGCCACTGCTATTTGTCAAGTGGCTGTTGAGCTGTTGCTCACTCCAGCTGAGAGGCCTTTTAATCTTGGAGGTGTGTGAGCCAGTTACATCCTATCACTTCAGGGAGTGTGTGTGTAAGTTATTCTAGTACTGGGACAAAGCTGAGCTATAAAACTGAGGAATTATTTTGGTTCGTTCTGTTCAAAATGGTTAGAAGGTTTCATCTATTTTTGGCAAATTGTGTGGACTTGTTGAACTGCTTTTCAGGATGAAGAATGACTTTGATTTTGTCTGATGTTTTTAAACATTATGAGAATATTTGACTGCATCACTGCTGTGACAGCTTGTTAAAAAGAGGTGAACTTAATTAGCCTCTTCCTTCTGTCAAGACATGGTAATAATGCTTTTTGATATATATATATATATATATA
>NW_015647033.1:442260-449816 GCF_001515625.1 Sinocyclocheilus rhinocerous
AATCATTTATTATAAATATTTTTAAAAAATGGTTTATGTTGTTATTTTGTAACTGTTTTATAATATTTTCATTATTTTGTAATGTAATTGTTTTTTTTTACAAAATGTTAACATGAAGTATTGAGTTATGATCTGATAAATATAGTAAAAGTACACTGTAAATAATATTTTTTGAAGTTGTAAATAAAACAAAAAGGATTATCGGAGTATGTTTACAAGAAAATATTATTTCTGTTTTTCTGCTTCAAAATTTCATGTTTAATTCCGTGTGTTACTTGCCATTTCTTTGTAATAGTTTTTTTGAAATTTACTAGCAAATTCTGAGTGCAAATTATTTCTACACCATTTTTTTTCAAGGTGAAAATCAAATGAAATGGTACGTTTGTGTTAAGCGATCCTCTATAATTACTATCAAAGTGGAATTGTTGCTATTTTTTAAAACTGATGTCAGATAGAATTCAAAAGAATCATCTAAAAAAATCTCCGGTGTGTGTGGCGTTCTGTTTTATACTGGAGTATTTTAGCACTCGCTGCGTTGTGGGAGGTAATTGTGGTTTGGCAGTCATCCCTGTTTAGTTGTTTGCATTGGAAATGCAAGTTCAACTTCCACTCAGTGTTTGTAAGGCAGCGGTCTGGGCTGAGAAACGTGTTTACGGTGGAGTTTGAGAACACCTGTGGCAAAATCTTCTGCGGGGAGTTAGGCAATACAGACAGGAAGACAGCCGGACAGATTGGCAGACGGGCAGGCGCTGGCAGTTTCTTTCCCGTCAATTTGTTGCATACCAGAAGGCTTACATTCCAGTGCCTGCAGAAACGGCACCCGGCAAGTTCAAGTGTCACATTTAGGATGGTTTCTTCTGTTTCAGACTAGAACAAGTAACATGAGACCGCTTCACATTATAAAAACCAGATCAGAGCCTGAGCACCCGCTGGAGGCTCAGTTAGTTTTACGCAGGTGTGTGAGCGTGTGACGTTCTGGCACTGTTTGAATGAGACGGCTCATTTTAAAAGCCGCGATTAAAGCAGAACAACTAAGCACAGAGCGTTTGTGTGAGGCAAAGACGCAAGGTCATGGGTCACGGCCAGGTCGTAGCCTGTGGGGAGTGCGCAGTACTGGCACACAGGAGCGTGTCGGGGAACTGCAGCAGTATCGAACATTACAGTATCAGAAAAATTCACCTCAAGACCGTTTTGAGACTCAAAGCAACACCACGTATTTTTTGGTTCTAGTCCTTTTTTCTCATCTATTATGTAGTGTTGTTGTTGAGAGCTTGCTGTGAGCTTCTTTGCAGTGTAAAAAAGCCACAAAAGAAAGCGAAAAAGTGGTTAGCTATGGGGAACTGATAGGTGGCACATCTGGAATGCTTCAGCAAATATTTTTCAAAACATCTGGAGGAATCTCATGGAATTTAAGGGTCCCTCCTTTGATTTTAGCCTTTCCCCCCCCCCCTTTGCTCAGTTTTCGGCATCTTCAAAGTCCCAGGAAAGTCTCTGGCACGTAAATGAAGGGGGGTGGGACTCCTATTACAGTGCGGGTCGAGTCATTCCAGACTTTATTGTGGTCTAAATTGGGCTCCTGTGCCTGGTTTTCCTTTGTGCAGGCGGGCTAATTAAGTGACACTGAGGTGAGAGACGGAGAGGGAGCACCAGTGAAACTCAACTCCCCATAAACCTCCAGCGAGACGGCCATCCGTAACAGTATCAACCACAACAACAGCCACTAAACCTCGTTGGAAAAGCCAAACCTCATTGGGCCTTTTAATGTTTTGGGGTGAATGTCACATGTCTAGAACTTATTCACTTATTTCAAAATAAATAAATAAATAAAATTAAAATAAATAAATAATTTGATATATAAATAGAAATACATATAAATATAAATCAATATAAATATAACTGGATTATATCTGGATTATGTTATCAGATTTCAAAAATTAAGTACTTGTAATTAGATTAAATTACATTTATGATGCTGTTGATGTTCGTTTTTAATTTCTGTGCTGATTTTAAACAGTATAAACCTTTTTTTTCTTCTGATTTTCTTAGCATTATTAATGATTTTTTAATATTATATATTTTTTAGTAAATATTGCAGTAATTTATTATTATTATTATTATTATTATATTTTTTATTTAATGCCATAATAGTTCTGTAATTTGCCCCTCTGTAAATGTTTTTTTACTTTTTTTTTTTTTAGTTTAATTTGAAGAACCAGGATTCCCGTTGCAGTGAATATCTGGATATATGTCGAAGCCAAATTTGATATCTAGACCTAGAAAAGTAATCTAAATTAATAAAGTCTTATTTGAATAATTATAAAAAATTTTCTAGTTAAAATATTTTGTGATTTAATTTATCAGGTAGAAATTGTGAGTAAAAATATATATTTTTAAATCTTTATCCAATAAATTAGAAAGAACTTGTGGGGCCTTCACATTAAGGTTGTGACGGTGAGGAAATTTTCCCACCGGTTAATCGACGTGTGACAACACCAATAATACCGGTATCACCGTGGGGGCAGGGGCGTTCCCTCTTTTCCTCGCTTTCCTTTGCTTTTAAACAGCTTAAAAGCGCCATGCGCATTTAACTTTCATTTTCGAATTAGCGGCAATTCGAACTTTTATTAACAAAACGAATAAAAATACACCATGCTATAGGGCAAGCTATGCCTAATATAAAATAACAAATAACTTGCATAAAGTTTAAATAGGTATACAAAACTGGAAATGAGTAAACATGTATTAGGCCGATAAAACGGTATCGATATTTATCGACGGTACACCTTCGATAACGATAGAAAAAATGTTCGATATAGCGCACGATATAGGCAGGTGCTATGAGTGACGCAGACAGCACACACAAACACGTACACATGCTGAATTGAGTGCTGTGCCTGCCTGTGATGAGGAGATTTAAATAAAGAATATTAGTCTAATTTAAAATAAACATTTGCATTTGAATGTTAGGAGTGCGTCAGGGAGTGTCATCAGTGGCACGTGAGATGCAGTGATAATGATGTAAGTGACGTTGTTGCATGTTAATGTTTTGTTAGTCTAGCCCACGAGATGCGCCGCTGCTGCGTTACGTAACCGGTGTTGCGGCTTAACAACGGTATCACCGTCAACAACGTCTATCGCGGCAAGCCTACTTCACACATTGATAGGGGACAAAAAAATTATCAAAATAATTATTTGTATAGTGGACAAAAAGGTTGAGAACCAGTTCTGCAGGTCTAGTTATGAATACTGTCGCACATAAGGGGCTTTAAAGCGATATATTTTCCTTTACCTTTCCGACTCGGGACTGTCATACCTCATTAGGTGGGAACTTTTCCTCTGCCATTCCGATTTCTTGCACTGTCACTCTCTCCAGTGCCTGCTTTTGACGGACGTCTAAAGAGGTGTGTTTTAATTTCTAAAAGCCCATTTCAATTTTAGCGCTCTCTGTCTGTCTCTTACTCGGAGAGATAGGAAAAATGCAGCCAGTTGGTTAATCGTGTCCCCCTCTGTCTGCGCGCAGAGCTATTTTCTCTGTGTTGCTGTGCAGATGGCCTAGATCTTTCTGCCTGACTGCATCGGGAACAGCAGGGAGAGGCTGATGCACATCATCATCGAGTGTGCGCGAATGTGTGTGTGTGTGTGTGTGTGTGTGTGTGTTGCCTCTCTACATTATTTAATTCCCAGTCCTTGCTGCACACACCCCACCACGTCCTCCAACGCAGCACAAATCAGGATTTTTCTATCAGCGTTCCTAGAACACGATGGACACGGCGTGTATCAACAATCGCTGCCCTGAACTGAACCAAACAAACCAAACGCTTTTGGGCGAAGTGGGTTGTTCTCAAACTGTGTTTTCATACATTATCAATGGATAAGGAAGGGGCCAAATGGGTTGTATTCACATTTGTGTTCTTGTAGGTTTCTTTGAAGTAGGTTTTTCAGTCCAACCAATCGCTTCTGCTACATTCATTCAGATTTTAGTACACCCTTTTGTTCCTAAACCTAAATGACATTCTGTCACTCTTGTTTAGTATCTGATATTGGGGTCTCTTGTTTTTGTGTTCTTCAAAGGCTAGTTGTATATATTTATTTGGGCTCTTCATACTTGCTTGAATGCTGCTGACTTGGCTTTACCAATCTTCCAAAAAAGATTTTCATTGTGTCATGTGATTGATAGGTCTGAGAGTAAACATTGACCCTGACTTTGTTTGACTTCATAAATTGGCATTTAAGTACATTGAGTTTTTAGTAGAAATCACCAATCGCATTTGTGACTCTGATTGGGTGATTGGTGCCCTGTAGGTGGAGTTTCTAGGGTGTAACCAAACGTATGATTGGATGAATCTGCAATGTGTGTTTGATTGACAGTCTCGCACATTTTTTTCTGCGTGTTGTCAGCTTAGACCCATGACATTTGCTTCTCGTAAGATGTCACCCTGCATTAACTACACTTCCCTAGACACAGCTACAGTTTGTTTGCAACACATTCTGTCACCTCGTCTCGATTTATGGCTAAAGCATGAACAACATGTATTTTACATTTATTTTGTGGATCATCTTAGGTCAGTAATTCTATTAATTTTCTATTAATTTGTAAAAAATTTGTATGCATTTTAAAGTGATTTTAAATGACGTCATTAATGTAGTGTCTGAATATGTACATTTTTTTACATGTATCTTTTTATTATTATTATTAGTAGTAGTAGTAGTAGTAGAACTGGACCGGTTCATACCGAATACCGGTGTTTATTTTTCTTATGATATGAATTTTTTAAATACCGCAATACAGGTGTATGTCGTTTAAACAACGTTCGGAACGCGACACTGTTTGAGAGGGGTTTCTTTTCACTGTTGCACTGTGGCGAGGACACCGCTGTATGTGTTACTAAGTGTGAAAGTTCTGAAACTGAAGCTGTAGAACTAGTAGAACGTGATGACACAGAAGAACTTATCCACAATATCCACACTGACCGCCACAAATATCCACCACCCCCTGCCATCAGCCCCCGCGTCTCACACACGAGAACGCGACTTCAGGACTATATTTAGCAACTTTCAGACCCTTTTAACAGCTTTTTTCCATAGAATATACATACTGACAAACCTAGCGACTTTTTTGGTTAAACCTTAACCATCGTTCAGTTGGAAGATGTCGCAAGTACTGGCCCGCGAGCGGTAGAGAAGCATCGCATTCAGCTGGCCGTACTGCAGCAGACTCGTTAGTAAATGAGTACAAAACCGTGTTTCCAAGCACCTGTCGCTTACTGACTGTTTGGAATTCTAAATATGAGCATAGTTCATCTGATAATATTATGCACTTTTTTTATTTGTTGTTTTTTTAGTTTATTACTCAGACACAGGCAGTATTCTGCATGAGACAAAAAAGTAATATAGCCAAAACCACCACATAGTTAGTCATAGTTAGTCACCGCTCTTTAGTGTAGATGCATGTTGATTTTATCAGACAATGTCACGATTATAAATGAGAGTGACTCCTGGTTAACATGTATTAATGGGTCGTGTTTAGTCACTATTAATGTGGAATTTTTCTACAATATTCACTCATCATGACAGTAAAATAGGGTATTCTAAGTCAATCTATTGCAGTATTTCCTCTCAATCAGTAGAAAGTGGTTAACACCTGGTCATGCATGAAAGAAAATAAATACAGTCATATACCGTGAAACCGGTATAATTTTGAAAAATGCTATGATATAAATTTTTGGTCATACCGCCCCGCACTAATTATTAGATACTTTATTAATCCTTCACAGGAAATTATATCGTTACAGCAGCAACCACAATTCAATCCTTGCACACAGACATATCTACCTAACTAAACACCTAAAAGGGAATCTTACACACACACACAAAAAAAAAAGTAATAATTTATTCTCCATTATTTCCTTTACAGCAATACTTTAGAGTGATTAAAATAAAAAAGTACCATGATGTATAAAAACTTTACATTTTAAATGTACTTATATTTCAGATTAATCCAATCATAAGCCAGTTACTGCCTAGAAACTCCACCTACAGTGATCACGTCATTAAATCAGAGTGAAAAATATGACTGTGATCTCTTTAGTATCCATAGTTCATCATAGCGCTGACATTCTGACAATTTTTTTAATGTATATTTAATATCCGTTGATACAAACATTATTGCTCGCATCTAAATGCTGATGTAATTCAAAAAGTGTTTTCCCCCTAATTCTGTGATGTTAGTATTGAAAATTTTTGAACAATTTAATTATACCTATGTATGTGTGTATTTATATACAGACCCCAAAATAACCCCCAATGCTTGATCCATAGTGAAAATGGCAGGTGATGTATATTTGGAAAAGTTTAAAGCAGAATTGTGCTGTTCAGATTTGACAGCATCTTCCTGTCCATTCAGACAACGGTCTCTCTCTTCTGTCTGAGAGGATGCTACCGCTTCTGGCCCGGTTTGTTTAACTCACTGTACACAACACAGAAGTCTCTCGCACCTTGCTGATCTGGAGCCGCTCCCTTCCCCTCATTCTTGGGCTCAGCCCTTCACAAAACGCAGATAAAGCTGCAGTCAACATTTGTTTTGTAAATGGGCACATGCTGTAGAAATGTAATCCTGCTTACAGTTGATCGCTCAGTCATGTGACTTGACCTAGTTTTCCTTCTCTCCCTCTCTCAGAATTCCATCCTCCTTCAATACTCCCTTCACTCCGCTCCTTCCTTTGCTTTTCATATAGCCTCCACGAAATGGAAAATTTTTTATATTCTATGTATCTGCTAGGGAAGTGCAAAATTACATAATTTGGTGGTCTGAATGACTAGCTTGTCTGTGACCAATACTGTATAATTAGACTTAGGGTCATGTCCACCCACACTGATCATTTTATGGTTCATTCACAGTGTTTTAAATCAACGCATTTACAGGAACCATTTGTTTTAGAGAGTTTACTGTGATGACAGTGTAACGGCTAAAATATATATATATATATATATATATACACACAGAGAGAGAGACACACACACATAAACATATGTACAGCGGGTAAAATAAGTATTGAACACATCACCATTTTTGTCAGTAAATATATTTCTAAAGGTGCTGTTGACATGAAATTTTCACCAGATGTCGGTAACTTAGTCATTGGTCATTTGTAGTCCTAGTTATAGTTTTATAGTGTATACTGTAGGGATATGCCGGTATCAAATTTTCATGTTGCGATTAATTGCTTATGCTTTTATCACGGTATACGGTATTATCACGATATTGAAATTTAGTTTTAAAAAAGTGCTGTCATAATACAGTATAACAGGTTTAATAAATTTTTTCTTATAACAAAAATAACTGAACATTTAAATGCAATAAAGCAATACAGAAATATAAGGGTTTACTCTTAGTTTTTTCTGTAATTTAATTACAGTTACTTCTGATGTAATTACATTAAATACTGTATAGAACAATAGTGGATTTAACATCAGAATGTAACATAATGTTAAAATATATGTTTTTAATGTAACCTTCTCCCTTTAAATACTTTGGTCAGTTCAAGAATAATTTATGC
>NW_015647033.1:449852-453870 GCF_001515625.1 Sinocyclocheilus rhinocerous
GTCTGCGCTTGTTTACATCAGAGTGCGCACGCGTCTTTCACGCAGCATACAGCGGTGTTGTGCATTTTGACCAGTTGATGGGAAAAGTATTCTTAAAATGCATTCAAAATTTGGAATAATTTGTAATATATAATTATTCACGGTATTTAGAAGTGCCCACGATAACAATACCGTGCATATTAATTACCGTGATATATCGCATTACCGAATACAGGCACAAGTCTAATATACTGTAGTTATTCTATAGAAAAACTAATTATAAACTTATGAACCGTTTTTTTACATTTTGATGGTAATTAAATTATAAACAAAACCTGTTGTTTTCAGAATTATGTAACTGACTTTTATCTAATTATTTTATCTTTATCTTTATTTATTTAGTTTTTACGCAGTTTCTCTCTGAAAATTTCAATTGCTTCCCAGACTCAGGTTTGAAAACCTCTTTATTTACATCTTGACCCAGCCATAGCATCTGCATATGTTTTCTGTCTCCAGTTTTTATTGTGTGTCCATTGAGTCATTGTTTTGTTGTGCTTCAGGTTACAAGGAGCTATAATCACTTTATTTTACAAGAAAATGGATTTGATGTCATTACCACATACATTAAAACAGCATGCGCTTCATTTATCATCGATATGCATTCGATTCAATAACAGGCAGCCGCAATAGGGGTGGCAACCTGCGTGGTTTTGCAATCACAACTCTATTTACATTGCCAGCTAATGTTCCTATTTTCAGATGCCTGCGAGATGCAGATGGAGAAAAACAATAAAGACTGCAGACTTGTGTCAGCTTTTTCACTCAGACTTGCACATCTGGTTGGTAGCTAAACTAAAAAACATGCTATTTTAATATAACTCAAATAGTCCTTGAAAGCCCTCATTGATTCCAAAGCACGTTTTATTCCATTTTACAGTTAAGTTGGTATGAAATACACACATTCAAGTCCACTCTCTGATTAGCCACTGCAGGAAGTGATTCACATGAACATCATCACTTATGAGCTCCGCATGAGGTCCTCTCTTCATCTGTCATTTCAAAGCGCATGCTCGTAGGCTGGAGTGTTTGCTCAGCAAACTATTTGCAATCCTCGTCTGGATCGTAATCTTGCCTCGTGCCACCCCACTTGACCTGCCGGGTTAGTTTCGCTCTCATTGTGAGCACAGCGACTCAATGCAGTCAACACACATGCAGTACAAACGCTCAGATTTCTTTATCTTTGCATAAATGTGTGTTTGCCATCATATGAGAGATGTGGACACAGGTGCCCTGTTGAGATACTGAGATTTAAGCACTGAGTATTTTGCATGTGTGTGTTTTTGAGATCTAGTTGGTGTACCAAAGTATAGGCCTACTTATCAGACTTGAACATTTTTAGAAAAATACCACACCTCTATCAGTCCATATAAGGCAAGGGAACAGGCACCAAAATGTTGATGTTCTAGAAAGCACATAAAGGCATACAAAAGTACTGATAACTTGAAGTTCGGTTTTAAATGATTCATTAAAAGAACCCACTCATAGGAGTCATTTCTTTGTGAATCAGACTATACTGGTCGCACTCTGTTTATGCATGCAGCCCTCAACTAATATTGAATTCGGATGTTTGTTTTTTTTTCAATAAGCAACTTTATGGTGAAACGTTGATTGTGAGTTTGAAATAAACCCCCATCCCCTCACAGCTAGCTAAGTGTTAATTATATGCTATATTCTCAGTAGGAATCCAGCCCTAGAAATCAGAAGGAACTTTGTCATCAGTCTGTTTTATTTAAATGTTGCAGACTTAAGCTAACAAGCCCAACTTTAGTGTTTTTGGATTACTCCGTGGAGAAGCTACTGACATTTCCTGTTTGATACCACAGTTTTTATCAGTTTGAGATATTTTTAAAGACTCATTGTAATAACAGAAGAGTATCACTCAATTTTGATTAGTACACTACTCTTCAAAAGTTTGGGTTGGTAAGTTTTAATGTTTTTGCTAGAAGTCTCTTATGCTCACCAAGGCTGCATTTATTTGATCAAAAGTAAAACGGCAGTAGTGAAATATTATTACGGTTTAAAATAATTGTTTAATAATTTCAAATAGTAAAACGCAATTGAAGCTGAATTTTCAGCATCCATTACTTTAGTGTCACATGATCCATCATAAATCATTCTAATATGCTGATTTGGTGCTCAAGAAACAATTTGGAAAACATTTAACAGAATTTTTGTGAAAACTGGGATACAAAAGAACAGCATTTATTTGAAACGGAAATCTTTTGTAACAAAATAAACATCTTTACTGTAAATTTTTGATCAATTAATGCATTCTTGCTCAATTAAAAAAAAAAAAGAAAAGAAAAACGTACTGACCCCAGACTTTTAAACAGTAGTTGTTGCACGTTTCCAGTCAAAGTGTATGTTTCCTAAGCTATTTGTTTGACCGAGCAAAATACCGGATGGATAGTGATAGGGTTAATGTTCGGTCTAATGATGCAGCTTGCAGCAAGCTTAGCCCATTTAGACATATAACAGGATGTACTTGTGGAGCACAGGTCATCTTCTGCAACCTCAGCCCACTCCTCTAACTACTAGCTGTATTTCATCGTTGTTCATTTGGAATTAGGCCTGTCACGATAACAGCTTTTTGTTGTGTGATATATTGCCCCAGAAATAATTGCGATAAGTGATATTATTGTAATTTTAAAGACCATTTTATGCCACTGAATATATAATCATAATGTAACAGCATAATAATGCAAGAAGGCCTATTTGGACTAGCACCAACCACACCACGTTATGTACGAGAATCTGCAAAAGACACGGGCGCAAGTGGAATGTACAAAACACGGTGACATTTAATTTTAAAGTAAATATAATGGGCGATATATTGCGTCACCAAAAATGATTGAGGTCATACATATATTGCGCGATAAGTCGATATATTGATTATTGCGACAGGCCTATTTGGAATCAAATTAGGGTCAGTTTGACTTGATGTAAATATCAAAATAAATCTGTTTTTATAAGCATGTCTCTCGCTCTCTTTTCTCCGGATCAGACTCCTATCATGTGTTCAGTAACAGTACAGATGTGAGCCGGGCGGCAGGATTTTAAACGCTTCCTTGTCTCAGCTTTCATCAAAGAAAGCTCTCTCTTCACTGAGTCCAATCACACAAATTTGATTATGCTGTTTGCCCAAGGAACTTTTCGAAGCGTTGGGCAGAAAGTAAAGCCCTTGTTTCCAGTATGTGCCCCGCAGCAGGCCTGGCCCTGATGTACAGAAGCCATCTTTAACATCTCCCCCTTAACCTCATTACCACTGCCTCCTCCTTCCTTCCTGGCCCCTCCTCTCTCTTTCGGTCTCTCTTTTTTTTTGCGCTTTCTGTCTTTCTTTCTCAAATGCTGTCCCTCCACCCTATTATAATGACATAATTCGACTTATATTTAAAATATTATTATTAGCCATATCATGTTCACTTTATAATACATTGATCAGGTCGCTAATTAATGCATCACTGCAAAAATTGTGAAAAATGTATAACAATGCAAATATACAGAAACCAAATACACAGCGAGACCGCACCATGACAAACAGCAGTCAGATGCAGCATGTGTGACTGTGGTCTTGAGGGTGTCTGCTGAGTCCGTGCCATGTTCAGAATGAACATTCAATGTGAGACAGAGAGTAACGTCTGTGGTCAAAACTGTTAGTGGCACAACCCTTTCACACCTACACAGAACCACACTCAAACACACACTTTGTCATTTAGAGAAAACGCATCATTTCAGCCAACTGAAGACATCCACTAGTGTTAAGCCCCTTTTTTTGAAGACCCGTGTTGCTAGGTTGTGGACACAAAGCTGGAGAGGGTTAAATAGAGATGCAAAACTAGGAATTTTTAAAGGGGTCATATGATGCAATTTCAAATTTTCCTTTCTCTTTGGAGTGTTACAAGCTGTTCGTGCCTAGATAAGATCCTTAAAGTTGCAAAGACTAAAGTCACAAACCCAAAGAGATATTCTTTATAAAAGT
>NW_015647033.1:454144-460017 GCF_001515625.1 Sinocyclocheilus rhinocerous
TAAGCCGGGGCTTCCGCTCACGCTAGGCCGCTGTGTTTTTCGTTGTGAAAGCGAAACTACTTTGTTTGGCCTTCCAAAAGAGGACGATATTCGCTTCGTCATGCCAAGAGCTGATCCGTGCTGGTCGCTGAGGAAATACATCAACTTCGCGCTGTGGATCACCAGATCGGCTTTCACCGTGGACGAAGCGGTGTCCAGCCCGGGGTCGTCACATGTGGTTGCCGCAAGCCCGCCAGGCGCTCCTTCCTCGAATCCGCCGGCCGCACCGTTCTGTGCAAGATGTGACTGAGTGGTCAACAATTTCTGTCTTGTGTATTGCTGTAGTGGTAATACTTTTAAGGGGTACAAATTACAGCAGTACCATATTGTTTATCTAACAGTTTTATCTTTTATCATTTTATTTTATAATTTTTATTTATTTTTTGTTGTATATATTGGACATTGTGATCATATTGTGATTGATTTTGATTACCAGTGCCATTTACTTGTAGCATTAGAAAATAAAGTATTATATAAATAATAATAATTCTTATATACTTATTATTATTATTATTATTATTATTATTATTATATTATATATAATAATAATGATCGTTATAATAATAATAATTATTATTATTATTATTATTATATACAATATAATAATAATAATAATGATCATTTTTATTATATTGTATATAATATAAACCTTATATAACTTATTTATGTGTAGACAAAATTGAATAGCATTTTAATATTAGCCATTTATGAGCTGTTGGCCATAATATGAAATACGTTTTGATTAATTAGACTAATTCTCATAGCTAGTTTACTCAGTCCTGTGTCAAATGTCTTTTCTGCTTAATATATTTTATTGTGATACTCGGCTATAGAGGGATGTGGCTTAGTAAGAAGTCTAAAAAGGCTGGCACAGGAAGGTCGGTGGTTATGGGTTCATGGGCAGTTAGTGTGGCAGGGGGTGAATGTGGTATTTAGTTTAAAACAGCAAGCACCTGATGATATCAGCTTAGTGGGGTCTGAGAATGGCCTTTGACTTGACACCTAAAACCACTGCACTCCATGTGGGGCCAGCAGGCAGACCTGGTGTCAGGCCATGTGACCTGTACCGTCTTTTTTTTTTTTATTCTTTGATTGTTCAAGCCGGAACACCTGTGGTCTCAGCAGTGGCCTTGTTAAGGCTGGAATTTCAGCGTGAGGTAGGGTTACACCTCCTGTGGGGACCTTCACTGTGAGGAATAAGCCTGAATGTGTTACAACTTCACGTAAAATGTAAAGCTTTTCAAGTCCTCCTTGTGTTTTATGTCTTTCACTTTCATCTTGACCTCTGGATACTGTCCTCCTTTTCAATCCCCTTGGAAACCTAGTTTCGCTGACTAAACGTGAAGTCAAAATTCGTTACGGTCTGCGACGTCACATGGGTTATTTCCGAGGAGAGAACAAAGGCTTGACGGAAAGGTGCAGGGAGAAGGTTTCTAGTCGAAACGGACAGTTTGCTGCGCAAAGGTTTGACATTTCCTTCATGCTGATCAGCTTCCAAGGCATGCGTTCTCCAATGAAAGAGCGAAAGTGTCCATGCGTCATTGATTCCCAGATACATCAGAGTTAGTAGCTTTTGGGGTTTAACCAGGAGACCCAACAAAGTCAGGCTGTCATCCTTGATGGGCTTTGATTAAAGCGCCGTGGAGGTTGCGTCCGTCAGATGTAGCGTAACTGTCAGTGCGGTAATTGAATCTAATGAGAGGCTTCTCTGCCTGATTATTTCTGTAAGTGGAAAGCAAACATCTGAAGTTCATTTTTGGACACCACAGTGGAATACACTCATAGGCCAGGAGAGAACAAGGAAACATGGTTAAGACAACCGCATTTGGCACGTGTGTCCACAGCGAGAGTGTTTAAATATAATAACTCTTGAAACTACAACAACTGGAATTCAAGCTGTTTCAAGCAGGTCCCATCTAGTGTTGCTTTCGTCAACGAAAATTATGACTAAATATCGTCATCAACGAACCTTTATTACGTGACGAAAACGAGACGAGACGAAAATGCTGGTCATGTGACGATGACTATAATTAAATGTATAATACAATATCGTTGACGAATAAAAACGAGACTAAATGTGGATGGCTTCAAATCACCACACATCACGTATGTCTATAAGCGAGCTGCACACTGCACAGTTGACACAGGAATTGTCACTTGCACAGTCGAGGCAGTGTCAAATCGTCACTAAAGTTTATAAATTGCATTTCTTTTTAATTCTTGCCAGTGTTTAACCATTCAACGCTCGCGCGCTCTCCTGAAGACCGTGCGCTCATGCACATTCGCAGCGCACATACATAACGCCAGGTTCACATTACTCCATTTGCAGTGTATACGTGGTGCGTATTTTTTCTGCACTCATGTTAACGGATTAAAGCGTTCACTGCACACGGTTGCGGTCAGGCAGTGTGTTCCAGCAGCGGTGCGTCTGCAGCAGTGAAGAGATCGTTTCCACACCGAGTCTATGTTTGCTGCGCTGCAAGCGCTGAATTAAAGTAACAGCGCATTGTTTGCAGTAAATATAAACATGGATTGACACGAAAATGTAGTAATTACACCATAAATGCATATTATTAAAGTCACGGGATTTTTTTTTCTTTTTCTGCCATATGTCTATTCAAGAGAAATTTTGTTACACCTTTACTTAGTGATTATTTTGCCTTATGTCTGTTCTAGAGACACGTTACAGCTTTTTGATAAAGCTCTAATTGGTTTTCTTTTGGAAATATGTTTCAAATTCACACTGAATGCATTTATGACTGTAAAGCATGTCTGTGTGTGTCAAAATCGTGATTAAAATTGAAATCGCAAAATTGATCAAAGAAATCGCGATAGGTTTTTATTTGTCCATATCGCACAGCCCTACTTCTCACACAATAAAACAACTTCAGCTCCTCCTCCTTGTGCTGGATTCCATATCACATGCCGGCATTTATTTTATGATAATGACAACCTGACTGTACATCATTATGTACTTAAATGACAGCGTGTCTCAGGATTATATTTCATAATGTGAAAAATTATAGGGTCTATTTTTATAAGCATATTCATGGGAGCATTGTCTTAATGAGCCAGTCTACTGTATATTTACTCAGTGCAGACTGGCTACTGATTCAGGATGCTGAATCAAGAGAGAGATATTAAACTTGACTAATCAGGGGTTTTTGTGCCAAGACATAAAGCTTGAGTCCAGAGGAGCTGTTAAAAGACCGATTACTTGATCTTAATATTCATCAAGACTGTTTAAGATACAATCACACATTCACACAGTGGGTTGTTTACACACATCTCTGATTAAAACCCATAAATAAAAGGTAGAATAGCTTGTCTGTCGGTGGCTTCTAATTCAGAAATTAAACTGTGAGTGCTGTAATTTTACGGGAAATATGATTTTAATCGAATCCATTATGAAGCCATAAACGGTCGAGCATATTTGGCAAAATTCAAGAATATCTGGAGCATTTCAAAAAGTGTTTGTTTTCATTATATCCCTTTTCTTTGGGATTGGGATTGAGAACTTCCTTTTCCCCCTCTCCTTTTCCTTTTTTGTGGAGGTTCCTGTCCTTCCGCATTACCCATGTTTTTGGAAAAGCCGAGGTTGACTGGGAGCCTTAGCTCATGTGTTAAAGTGGTAATTTTCAGTGACATCGCTCAGAGCAAGCGGGGATGTGTCATTGTCCGCCCTTCACTGGTTACACAATACGGAATCTGTTGTGCTGAAATGAAGGTGATTCACTCCGTCGGGGTTTTAGGCAAGAGCTAATGGGCCCCGCTGACCAGTCGAGCCAGGGAACGAGGGATATGCCACAGGGAAACGTGCCCCCAATGGCCTAAATTCATTTTGATGACCGTTGTTGATTACAGCCTATTTATTTCAGCCATGTTCAAGCCTTGTATTACATGTTTAATTTGGTTTACGCTTGCTGGATTTTACACGATAGATTAAGTGTGTCCTAGAAATAGGGCTGGGCGATTTTGCAAAAAATTAAAATCTCGATTTTTCCAGAATGTTTGACTGATTTGGATAAATGTTGTTGAAACTTGAAAATGTATCTACAACGTGATTCAAGTTACTTTTTCTTTATTAACCCTCTAGTTTGTGGTAAACAGCCACGGATCAGGAGCGGACTGCAAGCGCATCCTGTGCGAAAGCAAAATGAGTCCGTGCTGCTTCTGCACCGCATACACATACTGTATACACACTGCAGACGGAGTACGTGTGAACTTGGTGCAACAAATTTAGTTCAACTTCTGAGGCAACGCCACAAAGAGCTCTATGACCAATGCATGGCAAAAAAAATCCCTGGACACGGGATTTTTTTTTTTCTGCCATATGTCTATTCAAGAGAAATTTTGTTACACCTTTACTTAGTGATTATTTTGCCTTATGTCTGTTCCAGAGTCATGTTACAGCTTTTTGATAAAGCTCTAATTGGTTTTCTTTTGGAAATATGTTTCAAATTCACACTAAATGCATATATGACCGTAAAGCATGTCTGTGTGTGTCAAAATCGTGATTAAAATTGAAATCGCAAAATTGATCAAAGAAATCGCGATAGGTTTTTATTTGTCCATATCGCACAGCCCTACTTCTCACACAATAAAACAACTTCAGCTCCTCCTCCTTGTGCTGGATTCCATATCACATGCCGGCATTTATTTTATGATAATGACAACCTGACTGTACATCATTATGTACTTAAATGACAGCGTGTCTCAGGATTATATTTCATAATGTGAAAAATTATAGGGTCTATTTTTATAAGCATATTCATGGGAGCATTGTCTTAATGAGCCAGTCTACTGTATATTTACTCAGTGCAGACTGGCTACTGATTCAGGATGCTGAATCAAGAGAGAGATATTAAACTTGACTAATCAGGGGTTTTTGTGCCAAGACATAAAGCTTGAGTCCAGAGGAGCTGTTAAAAGACCGATTACTTGATCTTAATATTCATCAAGACTGTTTAAGATACAATCACACATTCACACAGTGGGTTGTTTACACACATCTCTGATTAAAACCCATAAATAAAAGGTAGAATAGCTTGTCTGTCGGTGGCTTCTAATTCAGAAATTAAACTGTGAGTGCTGTAATTTTACGGGAAATATGATTTTAATCGAATCCATTATGAAGCCATAAACGGTCGAGCATATTTGGCAAAATTCAAGAATATCTGGAGCATTTCAAAAAGTGTTTGTTTTCATTATATCCTTTTTCTTTGGGATTGTGATTGAGAACTTCCTTTTCCCCCTCTCCTTTTCCTTTTTTTTTGGTGGTTCCTGTCCTTCCGCATTACCCCTGTTTTTGGAAAAGCCGAGGTTGACTGGGAGCCTTAGCTCATGTGTTAAAGTGGTAATTTTCAGTGACATCGCTCAGAGCAAGCGGGGATGTGTCATTGTCCGCCCTTCACTGGTTACACAATACGGAATCTGTTGTGCTGAAATGAAGGTGATTCACTCCGTCGGGGTTTTAGGCAAGAGCTAATGGGCCCCGCTGACCAGTCGAGCCAGGGAACGAGGGATACGCCACAGGGAAATATGTCCCCAATGGCCTAAATTCATTTTGATGACCGTCACTGATTACAGCCTATTTATTTCAGCCATGTTCAAGCCTTGTATTACATGTTTAATTTGGTTTACGCTTGCTGGATTTTACACGATAGATTAAGTGTGTCCTAGAAATAGGGCTGGGCGATTTTGCAAAAAATTAAAATCTCGATTTTTCCAGAATGTTTGACTGATTCTCGATTTTTTACGATTTTTAACTAGTCAACTTGAAAATGTATCTACAACGTGATTCAAGTTACTTTTTCTTTATTAACCCTCTAGTT
>NW_015647033.1:460131-461164 GCF_001515625.1 Sinocyclocheilus rhinocerous
CAGTCAGATGTCCGTATGCAAAAAGGCACAGATCCCTAAACAAGACCATATCTTCAGATGAAACTTTTTTTGTAGAAGCATTTTTTCAATTTGAACTAGCACCAACTACACCACGTTATGTACGAGAAGCTGCAAAAGACACAGGCGCAAGTGGAATGTAAAAAACACAGTGACATACATTTTTAAGTAAATATAATGGGCGATATATTGTGTGACGTGACATGTGGCCAAGTATGGTGACCCATACTTGGAATTTGTGCTCTGCATTTAACCCATCCAAAGTGCACACACACAGCAGTGAACACACACACACCGTGAACACACACCCGGAGCAGTGGGCAGCCATTTATGCTGCGGCGCCCGGGGAGCAGTTGGGGGTTCGGTGCCTTGCTCAAGGACACCTCAGTCGTGGTATTGAAGGTGAGAGAGAGCGCTGTACACCAGGCAATCTACCTCATGAACAGTTGAATGTTCCCCACATTATGCAATAAAAATGTGCAATAACCTTATATTTATTTGTTACCACCTCCATCCTTGTACATCCCTGCATCTCATTCTATTCCATTCTATAATCTATAGCACAACTGTACATACAATTGATTTATTTTTCTATTTATTTTTCAATATTTGTCTATTTATATTTACATATGTGTTTTTTTATTATTATTCTCATCTTATTTTTTATTGTCTGTGTGTTGTTGTTGTTGTTGTTGTCTCTGTGTACTGGAAGCTTATGTCACTAAAATAAATGTGTTTTTTTATTATTATTCTCATCTTATTTTTTATTGTCTGTGTGTTGTTGTTGTTGTTGTCTCTGTGTACTGGAAGCTTATGTCACTAAAATAAATTCCTTGCATACTTGGCAACAAAGCTATTTCTGATTCTGATTCTGAAAATGACTGAAGGTATAACACCAGTAGACTTTTATTAACTATAAATGTTTTTTAAAAACAACAGCAGCTTTCAGCCTGTCACCATGATGCAAACATGAAATATCAGACATAGAGTAGTAGTTCTTTACAGGTTTTTTATT
>NW_015647033.1:461362-465921 GCF_001515625.1 Sinocyclocheilus rhinocerous
CCATCTTCTTGCATGTTTTACCTATTCCACTGCCTGCGTCGCATCTTTGTCAACACAAAAGCGCATTCTGTGTGAATGGCGCTTAGCCTATATTTATGGTCCTTCACAGAGCGCGTCACACGTGAGCGGATAATCACATGCGCCGACATGCGGTTGGATCGTTCTTTTCTCTTCACTGTTATCACCTGCATATTGTCAAAGTGTCTAATTCTAACATTTGGTCATATTTCTCTTGAAAATCACGATTCCTTGATTTCTAAAAAAATAAAATCGTGGCAAAACAATAAATTAAAATTAATCGATAAAATCGGGAAAATCGCCCAGCCCTACCTAGAAAGCAGAAGTGTGAAAACTTAATATCTTTTATGTGCTGTTCTTTTTACTGCATCTACCAGACTTCTGCTGCATTTACGAATAGGCTTACACTTTAATCTGTGCCAATTCTCCAATAAGCAATGACTAATCACCTGATATATAATCAGACTTATGCTCATACATTTAACAGTTTCCTATAATCTCTTGTGGTTTTCACATGATGCTGATTGTTCATTGATGCATACTTCAGCTATTCCATTTTTTTTTCCAAACCAGCTTATTTGTATCATTTAGATGGAAGAGCATTAATATTCAGCACCTTCTTAAAGAGTTCACAATTCTATCGTATTAACTCCCTTATGTTGTTCTTTTGCTTATTCCATACTGTTCACACTGAACAAAAATGACCAAAAACAAGTCAGCTCTAAGACTCAAATGCTATTTTCAGACTCTATTCATATGATTTGTGTGAGGAAATTTGAGTTACTGATAATCTTCCCCTCCAGTAAACTGTTAACATGAAAATCGCTTCAGATCATCGAGTCAGTGAGCTGAACTCGAGAACCAGATTAGTCTTATTCATGGACAACCTGTTTAGTTCTGATTGTGAACCAGATCAATCTGTTCATTGAAAATAACTAGCTCAATAATGATCTGTTCATGACATTGAACAGATTCAGATCTTAAGTTCAACTCACGATGGACCAGTTGCAACGATTCTCAAGTTAACAGCTCACTGAAGGGGGAAGTTATCTGCCATATGACTTCAGAAGACTCAAGCCTCGTGCACACCGGGACGATTATCGCGCGCGCTTATCGCCAGCGTTTTTCGAGACGTTTTTCGACGCGTCTTGTGTGTTCATACCCAAGCGATTTTCACTGGCGATGAGCTGAGTGAACGTGCAAATTCACTCCCTGACATTAGATGGCGCTTAATGAAAAACAGAAATACCCCGGTACACATCGAATCCTATTTGATCTGAAATTCCTCTCCATAACAACTCCCTCTTATCGAGATTTTTGTAGTCGCTGTCGCGTTTGTCATAAAGCTCTTTGTGTTCAGACACCAATGAGATCAGCAGCTCTACATTCATCTTGCCTCGATACATCATCTTCGTCTGCTTACTTCCTCTTCGTCGTTAGATATCAATGTGTGCTCTGCAAGACCGTTTTGTGCTTGAGCGCCACCAAGTCATGTTTTACTGTAACTTCAGCAGCTCCAGGCACGTGAACAAAAGCACCAATCTCATTGGTCAGCCAGTTTTTAACGTGGCGCGTCAAACCAAAAAAAACGAGCCCGAGGCATTTTTTTTTTTAATGACGCTTTTACGCCTGCCGCTTTGCACGTTGGTGTGCACACTCACATTGGTGCTCTTTGTTTAGTCACGAGGCGTTAAACATCGGCGATAATCGTGTGCGATAATTGTCCCGGTGTGCACAAGCCTTTAGGAATATGGAACACAAGTCTACTATTTATTTGTTTGTGAATTGTAGTTCTTTGGGTTATTTTTTGGGCAAAGTAAAAGTTTGCTTGTTGCTGTTCATGACTTTCTCCAGCTGTTTTCACAGTTTTTTTCTCTCACATTGTCTGTATTACCTTGCCTTGGAATCATTTTTAAGGTTCCTCATCTCTCTCTGACATTTCCACGTTTTTGTCATTTTAATCAAACATCTGCTGCAGGCACCTAACAGGCAGTTCATCCGTCCGTTTCCTGTCCCTTCCCCCCCTCTTTGACCAGAGCATCAGCATCCCAGCCAGCTTATCCTGGGGAACTAATTCGATATCCCTGTGCCTGTTTTAAATGTCATTGGCTGAGCTCATCTGGAATGACATGTTTTTCATGGTGGAAGTAAAGACGCTTTATTGAGCTGGGACCAGAGTGGGGGGATGCGGCTGCCCTTCGCTCTTCACGTTCGCTCCGATCCGAAAGGTCTACGAGCTTTTTAAGATCATTCGGTGCACATTCAGCGCAAGCTCGCTGATCCGGTCTCTCATTGGCTCTGTGAGTCATCACGCATCCTCAGCTGACTTGTGAAAGTAGACTATAGCAAAAGTTAGATCTTCAAATGTCAGTCTGTCTGCTAGCATAGAGTGGTCTTATTTTGCTCTCTCAGTTTTATGATCGGTTTAAACATTATTTCAAATATTATGTTGACATTTTTATGGTTTGTTCACTTTTTTAAGGTTTTAAAGGATTTAAAGTAACTCCAAACCATTTCTGAAACTGGACAATTGAGTCATTGAGTTGACTCGAGAACCAGATCAGTCTAGTAAATAAATGATAGGATATATATTAGTGCTGTCAAACGATTAATCGCATTCAAAATAAAGGTTTTTGTTTACATAATGTATGTTTGTTTACTGTGTATATGTATTATGTATATATAAATACACACACATGCATGTAAATATTTAAGAAAAATATGTTATGTTTATATATTAAATATATATATAATATAAAATACAAGAATATGAACATATAAATGTATATACATGGAAATATTTTCAAAATATATACTGCCTGCCTGTGTATTTATATATATATATATATATATATATACATAATAAATATACACAGTACACATACATATATTATATAAACAAAAACTTTTATTTTGGATGTGATTAATCGCAATTAATCATTTGACAGCCCTAATATAAATATAGGAAATATAGGATATTTCTCAAATTTAACTTTTGTGTTTTTTGTGCACAGAAGAAAGAAAGTCATAGAGATTTTAAACAAAATGAGAGTGAGTACGGTTTAGTTGTGGGTAAACCGGTCCGTTTAAGGGGCCGTTTACACACCAATGTTTTCAGCCGAAAACAGGAAACGCATATTTTTGAAAACGGGTTTCAAAGTGCAAGTTTTTGAAAACGGCACCGTTATCGTTTCCGTGTAAACACCCAATACGGGAATCTTTGAAAACGGTGACGTCATACGCTTGCATAGTACGTGTTAGGTATGTAGACATGCACAGTACGTGTTGATTTTAAAGGCAAGCGCAAACAAACATACACAACAATGGTGGAGTATATGGTATTGTTGTTGCTGCTCAAGAGTTGGAGTCAAGTGTGGATTTACTTCACCAATATTACAACCAACAGTGGAGACGCATCATATACAACATATAATCGTCACTTCCCTACAGGTACTGTTTACTAACAAGGTGACAGCGCCAACTACTGACCTGGCATAAGTAATACAGTGTTTTTGACCGTTTTTGCGGATATGTGTAAACGCGAATCGTTTTGAAAACGCTGTCGTGTATACGTGAAACTTTTTAAAAACACAAGGGAAAAACTGACTACACCGTCTACACCGTTACGTAGCCTAAGATTGTCTTCAATATTGATTGGCAGCAAAGCCCTTGCGGGTACCATCCTTACCATCCTAGCCCACATGGGTGATAATATCAGTTAACCCATTGTACCAGAGAAAAGGTCCTAGTGTGAGGAATGGCTTAAAACCCCTGAGATGCACAGCATGGCTTCTTACCCCGACCCCTGCAGGCATTGCCTGTATCATCTGTCCTTTTGCCCATACTGAGTCATCCACCTCCAATCTCACCCCTGCTCCTTTCTTAACTCCCCCCAGCATTTTTTGTATCCCCGGTTCGCATGTCCGGCAGCCACTGGGGTTGTGGGTCAGAGAATAGGGCAAAACTGGAAATGTGAGGGGTCGGCCAGGGCTAGCTGTGGCAGATAGAGGGGTAATACATGAGGCAGGACGAGTCAAATGATGTTGCTGCTTTAAAAGATCCATTTCAAATATAAAGGGCAAATAAGCATCTGCTCTGACAGGTCTGCCAGTCTGGTATTGAAGTGGCCAATCAGAAGTGCATCTTTTACATTAGAGAGGCACAGCACAACCAAAGTTTTACCCTAAAATGTCAATTATTTATTTATTTATTTGCAATTTTTTTTTTTTATATAATTATATCTAAACTGTAATTTATAATATATAAATATTTTATATATTACATTTGTAAATAATAATTTTTAGTGCGGTCAAATTGATTAATCGCGACTAATCACATCCAAAATAAAAGTTTGTGTTTACTTAATATGTGTGTGTAATGTGTGTATTTATATGTATATATATAAATACACACACATACATGTATATATTTAAGAAATATTTATGTGTGTGTTTATAATATACAGTGTTTCCCCTGCCATCATATTAGGGGGGTGGCCCGCCCCCCCAACGGCACCCCCCGCCCCCCTTGAAGGTCAAGTT
>NW_015647033.1:469155-471661 GCF_001515625.1 Sinocyclocheilus rhinocerous
GCTAACGCTTCTTCAGCAAAGTGTGGATTTACTTCACCAATATTACAACCAACAGCGGAGATGCATATACAGCATATAATAATCGTCACTTTCCTACAGGTACTGTTTACTAACAAGGTGACAGCGCCAACTACTGACCTGGCATAAGTAATACAGTGTTTTTGGCCGTTTTTGCGGATATGTGTAAACGCGAATCGTTTTGAAAACGTTGTCGTGTATACGTGAAACTTTTTAAAAACGCAAGGGAAAAACTTTTCCGCTTTTGACTACACCGTTGTCGTGTAAACGTAGCCTAAGATTGTCTTCAATATTGATTGGCAGCAAAGCCCTTGCGGGTACCATCCTATGATCTCTCGCCCACATGGGTGATAATATCAGTTAACCCATTGTACCAGAGAAAAGGTCCTAGTGTGAGGAATGGCTTAAAACCCCTGAGATGCACAGCATGGCTTCTTACCCCGACCCCTGCAGGCATTGCCTGTATCATCTGTCCTTTTGCCCATACTGAGTCATCCACCTCCAATCTCACCCCTGCTCCTTTCTTAACTCCCCCCAGCATTTTTTGTATCCCCGGTTCGCATGTCCGGCAGCCACTGGGGTTGTGGGTCAGAGAATAGGGCAAAACTGGAAATGTGAGGGGTCGGCCAGGGCTAGCTGTGGCAGATAGAGGGGTAATACATGAGGCAGGACGAGTCAAATGATGTTGCTGCTTTAAAAGATCCATTTCAAATATAAAGGGCAAATAAGCATCTGCTCTGACAGGTCTGCCAGTCTGGTATTGAAGTGGCCAATCAGAAGTGCATCTTTTACATTAGAGAGGCACAGCACAACCAAAGTTTTACCCTAAAATGTCAATTATTTATTTATTTATTTGCAATTTTTTTTTTTTATATAATTATATCTAAACTGTAATTTATAATATATAAATATTTTATATATTACATTTGTAAATAATAATTTTTAGTGCGGTCAAATTGATTAATCGCGACTAATCAAATCCAAAATAAAAGTTTGTGTTTACTTAATATGTGTGTGTAATGTGTGTATTTATATGTATATATATAAATACACACACATACATGTATATATTTAAGAAATATTTATGTGTGTGTTTATAATATACAGTGTTTTCCCTGCCATCATATTAGGGGGGTGGCCCGCCCCCCCAACCGCGCCCCCCCCCCCCCTCGTTTCATTACTTAAAAGATAGATTAAATGAATGTTTTATGCCTTAAAACAAAATGTAAATACACAGCACAGAATTTCTGAGCAAAAAATCATAAGGCTATTGTAAGAATAAATGAAAACTTGTTTTATGCTTTCAAATAATTAGACATACTAAAACAGAATTTGGTTACAATAAAACATAAGGTTGGAAAAATAAAACATTTCATAGGGCCCTAAACATGTAATATTTGTTAAACTTTTAATAAATTGATGTTAAATTGTTTAAGTTTCATGATTTTAATTCATTCGACATGCTTTTTGATTAATAAAATGTAATCTACCCATTAAAAAGGAGTCCAGAAAAAAGAAAAAGAAAAACGAACACCCCCCGAGCCAATTATGTTGATGAATTGATGAATTAACTTTGTCATTATGAATCATTATGATGCATGTAGTAAAAGTCCATTCTCATGTGTTTTTCCCGTAGGGTTCCTGAAACCCCAGTGCTCGATACCACCGCCACCTCAGAGAGGGCGAGCAGAAGCATGCACGTGTTTCAGCGGAATGTGTGCTCTTCATCAACGCAGGCTTTCTACAGGTAACCTATGCATATTGAGAACTGCACAATCGCTTATGCTCTCCACAGCGCATAAACTTTCAGCAATAACTCATCTTTTGGCAACTGTGTATCTCCACCATAAAATAATCCTGCTTTTTTGTGTGGGTCAACTGTTCCCATGAAACCTCATGGTTCTTACTTTGAAGAACACTAAAGATACATACATGCATAAATCAATGCATTGAAGTCATATTTAGAGCCCTAAACAGATTTCCACTGTACTCTGCTTTAACTCATGCCAAATATGTCTGGTCTTGTAATATGTCTGCGTTTGCAAGAAACAAGACGCATCTTGTGTGCACATACAAACACACCCTCTAATCTGAATTAGTGTCTGGTCCCCTTCATATGTTTTGGTCTTACAGTGTGTGATTTACAGTTTGTTATGCTAGTTTAAAGGGCTGATGGACATGTTAGCAACTGGCCTCCTCTGAGGGATCCTTATGGGGCAGCGTTACGGCACATTCCAGCTGTGACCCTGTGGTATGTGGGGAATGGATCGCTGTTGGCTTGTGTGTAAACATGTTTTGTTACACGTAGGGATGGAACGATTACCGGTTTCACGATAAATCACGATAAAATGCCCTGACGGTTAGTATTACCGTTTAAAATTTAATTATCATCAAAACCGTATTTGATTATCGCGCTTTTGAAAACTCGCGGTAAATCCTGTCCAGCCAGCATCAGTCTGACGCAGAAGCAGCATGCAATGTGGTTGTT
>NW_015647033.1:471694-476184 GCF_001515625.1 Sinocyclocheilus rhinocerous
TTTATGCTAAAAAAGTGCATATAGCTGCTAATTGTATTTGTTGTTTGTTGATTTTCAAATATAAAACTTATTGAAATGTTTTCAGTGTGTGTATCAGTTCTTTTTGAACGTTTTCATCTAATTTGAACAAAACCGTGATAATATTGATAATCGTGATAACTTTGGTCACTATAATCGTGATATGAAATTTTCATACCGTTACATCCCTAGTTACACGTCTTTTTTTGCCTTGTCTTTGCAAGCATATAGCGCAGCATGTTTAGTTTGTGATCAAATGATTCTTATGAACTGGTTCTTTTTAAAGAATCAATCCAAGAGGCTCACAAAAATCAATTCAGTGCAGAAGTTTACAAGTAGGACAGCGGTTCTCATCTGGTTTTCTGTCTAGATTTGATCAAGTAATGACCAAAAATTGTTCATCGTACAAATGCAAATGTCCTCACATTAAAACACTGAAATGAATTCATTTGACAGTTTTGGATAAGGACATGACAAGCAACCTGTATATAATGTAACTGAGTTCAGCTAACTGACAAATCAATTTGCAGCTAAATATTTTAGTTTGATTGGACAAATGACCTTTAACATCATCAACACGTAAAATGTTTACTTTTAAAAATTGATAAGCCAATTTGTTTTGCTATTCTATATATGCACAATTATATGGCTGGCTGCTTGCATTTAATTAGTTGCATTTAGCATCGCTTTTTTCTCCATCAGAACATATATTCAACCCTTTTCCAACACCAGATGAGAACCACTGCTGTATATTTATAAAAGTGGACCCACACATGTGCCAGGTGCTTTGTGGGAGACCTCATCCATATGCCATTAAAAGTAAATACCATTTCGATTCATCCCTTTGATTTTGTTTTTTAAGAAGGATTGGTTTTGACGGTCACATCTTGGCGTATTTTAATAAATCCATTTTTACAAAAGTCCCATAGGGTTAAATATTTGCTTAGAAGCACAAGTTTAAGGTTCTTTTATCCCTCACGTACCCATGTGTTTGAATGCATGTTTTATACTTCTCAACCCTGAAAGGCATGGCATACATCTTTCAATAGCTACTACAGACAGTCCGCAGACATCACTCACAACAAAGGGCTACTTTTATAGATCGTATACAGAGAGGATTCTTTGGCGTAGTTGCTTTACTTGGAGCCATTCACTCAGAAGTCGTTCTGTTTGTAAAACTGTTAAATATTTCCGCAAGCTGGCGTGGTGGTCTTAAGACGCTCCAGAGAGCTTTGGCAACACAATTGGGGTTGCCTATAAAAATGATTTCTGTCTACATATTGTCTTTTCCAAAGCCCATAATAGAGCTTGTGGAGAACCAGTCTTTAAAACCCTGCGTGGTGCTCAGCAGTATGTTCACGGTTACTGTGGAAACCCTGCGGTCTGGTGTGGTGGCTAGCCTAACTGGAGTCGCTCGTTTATAGAAGTAGTAATAGCCGTGTTTCTAATTAGGGAATGTGTTTCCGTAAATCTCTTCAGAGCGCGAGGATCCAGTCTTAGCTTGTTGCTTGTACCATAGTGACCAAAATCACACATTAGAGCGAGGAGGATGACATGGGTTCGTTGGCGAACGAAGCAGGAGAACGAACGTCACCCGGGGAGATTTGAATCCCTGATGTGGCAGCACTTTGGCTTCCAGTGGTTTTTACATTGTTTTAGGGTTTTTTACAAAACATAGTCTTACTGGAAAGGGGCGTCGTCTTTCAGTTCCAACTTCGTTTCAAAGGCACTCAGTTTTTTATTAATATTATTTTTTAAAGAAAAGCGCTCGAATGAAGTGCGCAAGAGGGAGCACTTAAAAAACGGCCGCGGAGGGGCCCTCACAATGCCGTCCTTGTGCTGCGATCTGGGCTCTTCTTGCTGCAGCGAGCAGAGGAATGGAAAAGATTATCCACAGGAATGTCTGGGGTGCCCTCAAACGCAGCGCTCCGCGTGACCGGCCAATGGGAGAGCTCGACCGAGTGGCGGGCTAATTTTTTCCTGATGAACTCAGCCGCCTGCTTCATAATGGAGTCTGATTGTCAGCACTGAACTCACATATGGTCCATGTTTGGAGAGCCCCAATGACAGGACCACTTCTGTAGCGGGCAGAGGGAGACGATCGCTGGTTCGGTCTTTTGTTGTTTCATTAGGGTTGAGGGTTTAGCCAGGCTCATTTCAGGTGTGTGTGTTTTTTCTTTAATTATTCACTTTTTATTGACATCACTTTATTAAAGCTCCAGTTACGCCCCAAAGCCGAGCCTTATTACTTCTGGGCCACACTTAATTATATTGGTTGGGTCGCAGTGCATCCCATGGCTTCATAAATTCTCCCAATTAATTTGGAGGCTATTTATTGTCCCGAGTTCTTGGAAACAACTTTTGCGGCCCCATTACGGCAAGTGGTGATAGAATTAACCCAATAAATTACCGACTCGTTTTACTTGTGGTGGGTGTGTTTTAGCTCGGTGGAACGTCGCCATTGGCCTACAGAAAGACATAAAGGGAATGTGGTCAGGTTTCCGAAACCAAAGCATGTGTTTGTAGACCTTGTGGTCGCACGGGAAGGGGAAGGGGCACTGTGGGGTCAAAAGGTGAGCGAGGTCAAGGAAAGGAGCTCGTTAGCTACAACATGCTCAGCACTCCCTGTTTTTTAATTGGCTCTGGTTGCCGTCCACGCACGTCCTCGCCACTTCCTGTTGGCCTGGGGCCGCCAGAGAGGGGCCTGGAAACTCCAGCTTGTTGATTTATAGAGTTGGGTCCTTTATTCATCACTACCCGGCTATTTTAATGGTCTTATTTATTTAAACTGTGCTTCAAAGGTAACCCAGTGGAGAAATAACAATTCAGCGGCCATTTTTTTTTTACATGTTTTTATGTCATGTGTACTCATGTTGGTTTATATTCTCACAGCGGGCCTGCAGTCTGTCATTATTTGGGTCGTGGCTGCCAAAAAGGTTTGGGCTAATTGGATTTCGAAGTTCATTTTCATCAGCTATTTGATAAAGAACTGGCAGCGGTCCTAAAAACTCCAGCCACCCTCGGTATCCGCACCAATGAGCACATTCCATACATCGGGACTGTAATAAGGAGAAGTGAAAAGAAGTTTGATCAGAGTGATCTCATCTGGGAGAGACGTTTTACTTTATTCCCTCATCAGCCCCGTGTAAACACTGGAAGCAAAGTGGGAGTCGTGCGGCTCGCTGTGATGGATTTTTCCCCGTGACACCGTCAAGCATATTTTGTGCTAATCTGCCAGCTAATTGAAAGCAGCTTGCTTTCATGTCCAGTGTTACAATGCCCATGCCTCTTGAAATGAAAGTGACGGAGGATGCATCTGTGATATTGGCTTTAAATAGATTATTTTGGATCAGAGATGTCAGGCGCTGTGATCTATTAGCACCGAGTGTAATGTGTTTGTCAGAAGACAATGTAATGCAGGCCATTGAACAGGCATTTCTGGAGCTATTATCATTCATGTGATGAAGTATCTTGAAATAATCTCTAGCTGAGAGAAGAACACTGATGAATATTAGAATTTTTGTATTCTAAACTATTAAAAATCAGTCTTAAATATTGAAGTGTGAAGTAGAGATCAGTTTGAGCTATATATATATAATATTAGAAATATTCAGTGGTTATTGTTTTTTTTAGTATGATGAAAATGATAATTCTTTTTGTTGCTCTATTTATTATTATTAGTAGTAGTAGTAGTAGTATATTAATAATATGCCATTGGATGTGCAATAATTTATTAGTAGTATTAATAATAGTAGTAATCATTGAAATAACAGTAACATCATTATTATTATTACTATAGATAGATATATAGATATTCTATAATAAATATAATTTATTATTTAATATTACTTTAATTTAAATTTATTTATTTATTTTAGTATATGCTTTATTTTTAGTACTCTATTGTCATAGATGACCCCTTGTGTAAGATTTGGTACCATGGTGCATGTCTGTCTCTTTTTTTTCTATTTATTTATTTATTTTCTGTGGCTAAATGAAGAGCAAATACTGTTATAGACTGGCTTAGACCATCAATACAAACACAGCCACACTTTTGCCTCAGATGACTGCAGGACAACACACAACGTGGCCTAAAAAGCTTAGAGCTTAGACTATTTGGATTGGTCAGTTTTGTTTCTTTTTTTCCTTTTTTTGGAGTGTGTCTGAGTCTGACAGGGATCTGTGGTGTGTGAGCGCATTATTAAAGGGGTCATATGACGTTGCTAAAAAGAACATTATGTTATGTATTTGGTGTAATGCAATGTGTTTATGCGGTTTAAGGTTTAAAAAACACATTATTTTCCACATAATGTACATTATTGTTGCTCCTCTATGCCCTGCCTTTCTGAAACGCGTCGATTTTTACAAAGCTCATCGTTCTAAAAAAGCGAGGTGTGCTCTGATTGGCCAGCTATCCAGTGCGTTGTGATTGGACGAATACCTCAAGTGTGTGACGGAAATGTTACGCCCCT
>NW_015647033.1:476209-482045 GCF_001515625.1 Sinocyclocheilus rhinocerous
ATTGTATGCTACTCTGCAGGTTCAGGAAACAGTCTTCCATAAAATGCGTCACACACAGGCTTGAGTGAGCGGAGGCCGGTGGCCTTGAGGACGGCGCAGTCGGCGGATTCGACGAAGGAGTGTCCGGCGGGCGTGTGGCAACCACATGTGACGACCCTGGGCTGGACTCCGCTTCGTCCACGGTGAAAGCCGATCCGGCGATCCACAGCGCAAAGTTGATGTATTTCCTCAGTGACCAGCACGGATCAACTCTATGCATGACGGAGCGGATATCGTCCTGTTTTGGAAGGCCAAACAAAGTAGTTTCACTTTCACAACGAAACACACCGCGTCTCCACAACATGGTGCCAGCGGCAACAACAATATTACAGCGAGAATAAAAGTTACGCCTTCTTTCTTTGCGTGAACATTTGGGCGGTGTTATGCAAATCTTCCCACACAGTGACGTAGACATGTGGGGGCGTGTTTAAACTAGCCGTTTTAGGAGGGCGTGGACAAGTCTTAACTTTTATAAAGAATATCTCTTTGGATTTGAGACTTTAGTCTTTGCAGCTTTACAGATCTTCTTTATGCACCAAGAGCTTGTATCACTCCAAAGAGAAAGGAAAAATTGAAATCGCATCATATGTCCCCTTTAACTAGTTTATTCACCATCACCATCTGAAGGTGAGCCTAGCTGACATTCGATGACGTGTGTGCTGATAAGAGCCAGATAGACAGTAAGAGTGTGGATAGTTGTGAAACAAAAGTGTGTGAGACAGAAGTTTTCGTGAGATAGGGCCAAAACTGAAGGAGGAAGCAAAAGAAACCAAAAAAAGGGAAAGAGTTAGAAGCGGAGGAAGTAATGCTCACATTGGCACAGTGTGACAGCAGCCGCTCGTTGCGTCTGGGTCAGGAAAAAAATCGGAGCGACTAAGCTTTTGATAAATCTTTGAGCTCTTAATCTCTCTGTGCCACCATCACAGTGAAATCCTATCTCATTGTCACAAGCTGACCGAGGGGGGTGGGTGGGCGACAACGCCGTGTTTCGCCCTGCATCTCACTGCCCTCTGGGATGCGCAGCCTTTCCCTGGCTCTCTCAGTCTGTTTCATCATTAACCGTTAATTTATGCTGATCACAGCTTGAGGTCACTTTTGAAGTCAACATGAAATCATAATTAACCCTGCCTGCTTGCTTATTGGACTTATTTTTTTTAATGCATTTTACTGGTCTTATTGTGAAAGATTAAGTGGCGCATGCAATTTTTAAAGAAAGCTTCTGAAATTCTATTTTATTTTATTTTTTAGTATTTATTATTTCATCAAATAATTGATTCCTCTCATTTAACCAGCTTTAATATAGAAAACTTAAAAATCCAGTCACTGCCTGATAGACAAACCTTGTTCTAAACTACAATGTTTTTTTTTTAAATATCCTGTTTCTCGCTGAAACTGTTCAGATGATGAAGGTAAAATGGTTTGTTTATTAATATTAATATTAAAAAGATAACAAAAATAACAACAAAGGAAACAAAAATAACGACAAAGAAAACCGAAATAAAGACTATATTCAACAAGTCGTTATTTTTGTATTCTTTGCACACAAAAAGTATTCTTGTAGCTTCATAAATTTACGGTCAAACCACTGTTGTCAAATGGACTATTTTTACGATGTCCTTACTACCTTTCTGGCCCTTGAACATGTCGGTTGTGTTGCGGTCTATGGAGGGTCAGAGAGCTCTCGGATTTCATCAAAAATATCTTAATTTGTGTTCCAAAGATGAACGAAGGTCTTACGGGTTTGGAACGACATGAGGGTGAGTAATTAATGACAGAATTTTTGGGTGAACTATCCCTTTAATTGGCACAGAAATTTCAAGGTTGTTCCTCTAAACGCGAGTAATTCACACACCAGAAGGCATTTCCATCTCTAGTGTTGTTTTTGGCGGCCTGTTTTAATTTTAGTTTTAGTCTAGTCTTTGTGTGAAACTGTCATTTTAGTTTTTATTAGTTTTAGTCACGTTCATACTCTTTTTAGTCTAGTCAAGTTTTAGTCAACTAAAAGTCTGAGCATTTTAGTCTAGTTTTAGTCGACGAAAACTGATGACATTTAGTCTAGTTTTAGTCAATGAAAATTGTATTTTAGTTATCTTATTATATTATTGTTACCTTATAGACTCAAGAATACATCCATTCCAGACTCGTCAACGATATTGCATTATACATTTAATTATAGTCATCGTCACATGACCAGCATTTTCGTCTCGTCTCGTCTCGTTTTCGTCACGTAATAAAGGTTCGTTGATGACGATATTTAGTCATAATTTTCGTTGACGAAAGCAACACTATCCATCTCTTTTGTTGTGTTTTTCAAATAGACTCCAGAATGTGAACTTCAGTGAGTTAAATGAAAACAAAAGGCTGGCGTTCTTGAAAAACACTATATGAAGTTTTGTATAAGCCTTGCTGCCTCTCTCTCTCTCTCTCTAAGTTTAGATGTGTTTATAGTTCAGTTGACCACTGGAAATGGAGCGAGATTACATGGTCTTTCCAACTGTAGTAAAATATTACAAATAAATAGACTGTATTATTTGTTTGCACCAAGCATTGTTTTAGGATCACACTTAGGGTGACATATAAAAACAATTGAAAATTTGATATATTGCGGCGTCAGAACATTTTTTTTCTGCTTGCGCAATGAGATATTGTTGCATATTTGGAGTCTTGCAACAGTAAGATATTCATTGAGGCCCTTCCAAAGGAACAGGCTAATCTGGGTGATTTATTTATTAATCCTGGTTTTCTTCCGGACGATTGCGTGCGGCTGTCCGCACATAAATTACAGTAGTTATGGCCAGAGCTTCTCTCTTATCTGTGACTGAAAGATCCAGACCCTTCAGAGTGCAGTACACTGGCTGTTTGTGTGTGATTTGCTTGTTTATATGTGCGTATGTTTATGGAAGACGAGCTCCAACTGTTGTTTGGATGGATGCCTCCACTGAAGTCATCTGATTCCAATATGCATGAGCCCCATCCTGCCAGGGACAACAGGATGCTCTGGATCAGACACACATAGGTTCACTGTGCATGCTGATTTTACCAACATAAAGTACTGATGTTCTTTAGTGCTGATATTTCATGCTCCTTTGGGATGGATGGGGAAAAAGTCAAAGGTCTTCGGGAATCGTATGCAAAAATTGTTTGGCTTGGGCAAATGATGCACTCCATCATTTTGAGCGATTTTGACCCAGAAACACATTTTGAGTCTGAATTTGAAGATTCTAAACTTTTTTCTGAGGTTTTATTGACTGAATTAGAATATTAAGAAATAACAAAATTTTTTTTAAAATATTTATTACAACTGTTCCAAATTTTGGGGTTAGTAAAATTTTTTTAAAAAGTTTTTAAAAGTTGTCTCTCTTGCTCACCAAGGCTGCATTTATTTGATCACAAATACAGTAAAACGGTACTGTTGTGAATAATTATTACAGTTTAAAAGAACTGTTTTATATTTTATTATATTTAGAAATGTAATATATTCGTGTGATGCCGTTTTCAGCAGCCATTACTCCAGTGTCACATGATCCTTCAGAAATCTTTCTAATATGCTGATTTGCTGCTCAAGAAACATTTCTTACTATTATTATTGTTGAAAACAGTTGTGCTGCCTAACAGTGGAAACTGTAATACTTTTTTTTTTTTTTTTCAGGATTCTTTGATTATTAGAAATTGACCCCAAAATTTTGAACGGTTTAATTTAATTTAATTTAATTTAATAAAAGATTTCGTTATATAAACTAAAACTAAAATCATAAAAATTGTTACTCTAAATTACTTTTTCTCCATACATTTAGTGTACCTTGATGTACTAAAATAACTAAAACTAAATCTGAAATAATTATAATAAAAACTATATAGACATAGACAAAAATAAATACATTAATAAATGACAAAAACACAATTACTAAGACTAATGAAAAATATAAAAATTTAAAACATTCAAAATAATGTTAAAACTGTAATAGCGTCTCAACGATACTAAAGTAACACAGGTTTAAACAATTAAATCCTTTTGCTTACGGCAGTGCACGTATCACGTTTCGCCATATGTCTGCGGATCGTCTATTTGTTAACTGGACTGTGCCGTAGGCTTAGCAGTTGTCGTAAAGCTCAGGTGTCCTTTGGAAAGAGCATGGTCAGTTAGCTCCATCCAGAAGGGCACAAGGAAGCCGATTTCCCTTAGGGTGGTCGCTAAGAGCTTGAGAGGGCAGGGGGGCTCGTAGGAGAGGTTGTGGATGGGGTTCTGTCGGTATTTTGATGCTAAAACGATTAGACACACTTGGCATTATACCCGGTGCTACGGGGGGCGCAGGCAACTGGAGCAATTGTTTGATCCGAATGGCACAGAAGCTGATCTCATGAAGGGCAAGGTCACTGTTCAAACACCTGCCATCCTCGCCAACTTTTGAGGGCAAAGAGGGCAAGAGGTCACTGAAAGAAAGATTGCGATCTTACAATGTCATACAGTTAGCAGCAGGACCCGGCAAGTGTGCTAATTTGCTGCAAAGCATGCTGGGATACAGTCGGAATGGGATGAAGGTGTTACTTGTTGGCCATGTTTGCACTGAAAGTGAATGTTTGGTACTTCTACAGCTAATGGAAATGTCTTGTTTTGGTGCGCCGCTGTTCAGGGACACACATCTGAGACTCTTGGGAAAAAAAGAAAAAAAAGACTAAATTGTTATTTTCTGAAAGACTTTATGAATGAGATTCTCCGTTTTTGGCCGCACTGATAGATGTTTCCTAGAGATTTGAAAATGTACTCTTTTTTTTGTTAAATTGTACTCCTTTTATTTTACATCATCCATTCGTTCTGTGGATTTGGCTACACTTGGGGCTGTTCTGGAGGAATTCTTGCAGAAAGTTGACCTTTTACTGCACACAAACACACACACACGCGCTCCTAGTTTAGTCAAGGCTGCTGTGCGTATGGGAGGGAGAGATCAGAGCATGTGTGACCGAGCGAAACAAACGCCACAGGGGCATCATGTCCACAAGTCCATTACAGCCTGTGACATTGAGCTAATTGACTGATGTGGCCATGTAATAACGAATATATGAAACAAAAAAATCAAACGAGATGCCATCAGGAATGACAGAGGCATTTTACAGCTGTTGTGAGGGGAAGGGGAAACACTGTAGACTTTTACATATTTTTGATGCTATCATTGTGGTTGAGTGGTTTATTAAATGTATTTCAATTTGAATTAATCACACTTTCATCTTTAAAACTTTAGTGTTACTAAAAGTTAGTGATGGGAAGTCTGATGAATTGTTTTTGTTTTGAGCAGTTAGTTTCACAGAACTATTTCAAAAGAATTCCAAGAATTTCATACGTTTCAGATAAATTTGTTGAAGTCATGATTAAGTTTGGAACAACAAAGTCATTTGGAACCAAAATATAATTTACATTTAGGCTAAAATTCATTTACATTGATTTTCATTTACATCTATAGGCTAAAAAATGGGTGAATCAAGCTTTGTGAACATTTCCACTGATTCATTACAAAGATATGGTTTATGGTAGGTTTCTAGTTAAGTGTTAAGTGCCAAAATTCACTTCCAAATTAAAAGAAATACATAATATTTTTAGTTTTTAAATCCTTTAAAGGGGTCATATGATGCGATTTCAATTTTTCCTTTCTCTTTGGAGTGTTACAAGCTCTTGGTGCATAAAGAAGATCTGTAAAGTTGCAAAGACTAAAGTCTCAAACAAAAAGAGATATTCTTTATAAAAGTTCAGAGTCAGCCACACCTACCTAAAACGGCTCGTTCGAACACGCCCCCACATACCTAC
>NW_015647033.1:482071-496359 GCF_001515625.1 Sinocyclocheilus rhinocerous
CGGCCAATCACAACGCATTGAATAGCTGGCCAATCACAGCACACCTCGCTTTTTCAGACCGATGAGCTTTGTAAAAATCGACGCGTTTCAAAAAGGCGGGGCATAGAGGAGAAACAATAATGTACAGTATGTGGAAAATAATGTGTTTTTTTTTTCTTTAAACCGCATGAACATATTTGATTACACCAAATACACAAAATAATGTTCTTTTTAGCAGCATCATATGACCCCTTTAAGATATTTTTGCATTGTGACTTTTTTCCTAAAATCAAAAGAAAAAAAGAAACACAATATATGTGTTAAATATTTATATTGGGGGTTTTTTTCCTGTCACCAAAAAGAGTCACCAAAAAATCTTACAGGATGATCTTTTCAGATGCCATTTCTTAACATGGTGCACCTGTTTAGGCTACTGAAATCCTGCTTACTCTTGAAGAATGACTTTTCCTTCTCTTTAATGACCTACAGGGAGGAATTGTGGGTAACTGGTGTGCATAACTCATTCTAAGAAAGGTGCTTTCCTGTTGTCTCGTCTGGGTGGATTGTTCGCATTTCATGTCCAGCTGAGCTAGTCATCTACCTCTCATTTACTCCTCTTCGCTTCTTCCTATTCTTCAGGAGAAGATGCCAAACCCAGGAAAGGGTTAACCATGTGTACGTGACTGTAGCGAGGGCTGTTTTAATGCTTATGAAAGCTGCCTGAGCATCTCAGAACACCGCGTCCCTATCTGCTAATGCTCTTCAAGCAAAGATGTCCGAATGCAGAGGAAACAATCAGGATTTAAAACAGAGATTAGCGTAAAGAGACACCTCTGCAATGCTTTCCTTTTTTCTGGATTACACTCCTTCATGTATATTCGTGTGTACACGCAGCCTTGATTGTGTCTTTAATCTCCATCCGAGAGTAGACAACTGTTACTCCAGCTGTGCCGACAATGTTTCTGCAGTTTTACTGAGCGTCGTCCCACATCTGATTACAGTACTGCCCTCTGGGCCGTTGTGGCCTCAACAGGGAGCCGTGTGGCTCACTCACATCATGGGTATTCAATCTCTCCGCCAACGCAGATTATCAGCGTTCACACAGCTCCTGCTCTTCCAATAATACCCGATCAGAAATGGCAAATAAGGCAGCTGTTTGTAACCCAAGCTGCTAATGTGCGCACACCGCTGTTTATTAACACCTCTCTCGCCATCTGGCCTATTATATTGCGATATGCAGCGGACACGTGTGTAGAAGATCAGCATGATTACACAATAGCAAAAAGCCATGCGACTGGCTTTATATAGCACTGATTCACCCAACACTCTCGCTTGCTCACAGCTCAATTATTCAAAACCCTGGTGCTCATATGATCTGGTAAGGGATGCCAACCATCTGGGTTTAGGCACTTTCCAATTCAGAGCAGATCGAGAACAGTGGCTAGTCATCAACTGCTATAAAACGTAAAATGCGACTAGGTTTGCGCTCCACACAATCACAGGTAAATCTTTGCCCAGCAGCAGCAGGGCTGGCTTTGCCCATCCATCTGCGGTGGTTGAAGGTCTGTCAGGTTGCAAGTACTCTCGGTGTGTTTATGCCAAGAGGAATAACTGAGTTATGGGACTTTTTTTGTGTTTGTGAGAGTCAATTTCTCTTTCGTTCCTGTCAGTGTTGCTTATCTGCGGTGGACAGATTTCAAACGTCACAAGTGGAAGAATTTTCAATCTTTAACAGGTGATAAAATGAGGCAGAATTCACAAAAGAATGACGGTATCCTCAAGGTTGCGATGATTGAGGACATGCAGCCTGTGTACTTTTGTTTCTTCTGCTTGTAATCCGTCATAGTCGTTCTTAGTTCCTCCTCGCATTGATTCAAATGAAGATTACAACTCTAAAATTAAAAACCTTTTCTCAGGTCTTCTCTTTTCTAGTCAGATCCTGTTTGTCTTTCAGCTTGAATTAAAAGCTTGTTTAAAATAATGTCACCTGTCAGAGGTAAAGTGGTGCATCAGAGCGAAATAAACCCAGTGTAATCTATGACTTATCGCCTAACATGCAAGTAACCAGATTACATGCTTTCAGCTAATTGTGGGTCAGAGTTGCAAACAACGTGTCGTCTCGTCTCCTGATTGAATTGATAAGGCTGAACTCGTAAATTATAGATCATGGACCGTTTTCACCCAACATTGCACCCTTTTCCCCCCAGTTTCAGAATTGTGTCCTGTTGGAACATCCATTATAAACTGGTAACTGTGTTTTGGAACAGAGATTGTTATAAGATGGTCATTAGCTGGTGCCAACTGGTAGATGATCTTAAACTAGCAGCAGACTCTTCACCAGCAGCACATAAGGTGGTCAGCTTGTTTTTGCTGGTCAGAGATGATTATTAGCTGGTCCTAATTGTTTTTAAGCTGTTTCAAGATGGTTATTAGCTGGTCCGTGATGGTTATAAAGTGGTCATTAGTTGGTGCAAGCTGGTTGACAATCGTAAGCTAGAAACAAACTAGCTACCAGCAGCACGAAAGATGGTTTTTGGGCTGTGGTGGATGGGTGATTATTAGATTGGTCCTAATGGTTTTATCTGGTTCAAGCTAGTCATTTACTGGTGCAAGCTGGTCTAAGATGGTTATTAGCTAGTGCAAGCTGGTTGACCATCTTAGACTAAACAAACCAGCTGTCATCTGTACTGGTGGTCAAGCTGGTTTTTGCAACATGATGGGTTGTTGACCAGCTTGGACCATCTGATAACTGGAGTAAAAGAGCAAATGACCTGCTTGGGCTAGCTAGAAAGCAGCCACCATGTTAAACTGGATTTTCTAGCAGGGTGGTGAGTAAAGATGCTGTTTTAGGGGTGTTCGTTAAAGTTGGCATGTGAACATGGCCAGTTTTAGTACCTAGAGTGATAAACACCTCAGAGCAAAAGAGGATTTTGAACATTTCACTTCTCTGCTCAGTGTTCCGTTTTGAATTAAATCTCGCTAAACAACGACAGCTGTAATTTGCAATTTTAATGCTATCTGAAATCTGTGTTTTATGTGCAGAGAATTGAAAGTGGTCACAAATGTGTTTTACAACTCCCCTCAGACAGAACTGTATTTGTAAAAACTCCATTTTGAGCATGTGTTTTGTCTCTGTGCAGGAATACACCTGAACATAGTTCATTTTCATTAGCTCTGTTGCCTTTTTGAGCGCAGTGGTCTTCTTTTTTTCATTTTCCTGCTGTGGACATCCAGTCTCTCTATTAAACTTAACAAGGCTTTTGAGCAAGAGTTTATATACACTGTGTGTGCGTGTGTGCGTGCGCGCATGTTAAAGATTGAAGGAACGAGACTGCTGTCAAGATCTGTGTATTAACGAGTGTTCTCATAAAACCTGCATCTATAAGTGTGTGTGTGCGTGTGTGTGTGTGTGTGTGTGTGTGTGTGTTGAGGGGGGAGGTCTCCTTTGCCTTGTGGGTAATTCCCATTTATCTTGCTTCATTGTGCAGTTGATTGGCTGAACACACAGTAGTAATGGGGACGCAGGAGAGGAGACACTGACTCACGGTCTCCAAGCAAGCAGCCAAACACCAGCTGATTCCTTCTGTTGAGCTGACAGCCTTCATCGTTTCATTGCTCTTGGCTGATATGTTTCTATTTAAAGGGGTCATATGATGTTGCTAAAAAGAACATTATTTTGTGTGTTTGGTGTAATGAAATGTGTTTATGCGGTTTAAGGTTCAAAAAACAAGTTATTTTCCACATACTCTACATTATTGTTTCTCCTCTATGCCCCGCCTTTCTGAAATGCGTCGTAATACGACGATTTAGTACATACATTTAAATATTTTAATAGTATGTATCATTAATTTAATCTAGATTTAACTCCATTTCAGGAGCTGCATACAGTGAAATAACTTTGTCGCTAATGATGACATTTCCCACTCTGAGGTCTCGCTGCTTGGCCCCATCAACACGGAGGTCTCCTGCTGCATGCCTGACTGAATGACTCAACGTTTAGCCCTCTCAACCCTCCTGAGACATCAGATGAGGGTCGCTGAGGGGCCGTGACCCTTAACCTCAGTCGCTGTGTTGCCCCTGTCAGTGTGAAGTCATACACTCCTCGCTGTTTGGAGAAGCTATGTCCTGGGTCTCTCAACTTAACGCCTTATCGGTCTCATTTTCCTTTCTAAGGTGGAAAGAGCAGGAAAAGAAGGTAGAAGAGAGGTGAGGGGGGCTTGGGAGGAGACTCTGATAGTCTACCGAGGATTGTGGGAACTCGGCGATAAAGGCTGAAGCTTAATCCCGCGTAAAGCTGGTGTGTGTGAGACTGCAGTGCTCACACAAACCTTTCGTGATCATTAGGAATGAGTTGCATGCCTGAGTTTGTTTCCTTAAAGGTTATTTCTGAATAGTTTGGTTGTTTTTTTTACATTTCTAAATCGTAGTCATTTAGTCTTATTTAGCATTCATTTGCTTTTGAACTGTGTGTGGTCTGAGGTATTCTGAGCATTGTTGTCACTAAACACTCCCAATGAAGGCCTGCATCTGTTTGTGTGTGTGTGTGTAAGTTTTTTTTTTTTGTGCCAAGCCTTTACTGGAATTTGGAGCAGGAGCTGATCTTGTTTTGCTGCTTTATGAGTCTGAGTGGATGTCTGTAATTGAGGTTATGGGTGATTAAACTCTCCATGCCCCACACAAACCTCTAACCAGCCATCAGTCAGTGTCACCCGCCGTGCTCTGCGCTCAGCCTGGGACTGACTGACTCACCCATGGCCCCCCCTTCAGCATTGGATGCTTTGTAGAGTCAGACTGGCTTGAAATCGAAACAGTTTAGTGTAACATGACGACCTTATGTGTGTGTATATAGAGACTGTTTGTGGTGTTTGCCTTCTCTGTGCATTTGCATGTATTATTCCAGAGGGTTAAAAAATAACAATATTAGGCATTTAAACAGTGCACATTAGTATGCATATGAGTTACATGTATGTATATATTTAATATATGATATTCTTATAATTAAAATATAATATAATTTTTTTGATAATCTTGTTATCTTAAGTACTTAAGACTTTTCATCCTTTTTAAAAACTAATTTATTATTTTTTATGACATTATGTAGCACTTGAATTCAAATCAAGACTCAAAACAATAATACTTCTTATATATATATATATATATAATTTTTTTTTTTTTTTTTTATAAAGTTGCACCTTATTTGCGATTTGATCAAGTGTACAGGCCTACTTTTGATTTATTTATCCAAAATTGGCCAAATTCTGTGGCATTCTGCATCATAGAGTAAATTCCATTTTTATAACTGGATTCTATGATTCTCTTTATGTTTTCCATGGAAATCGTAGGATCCTAAACACAGATTCTACACAGAGTGATGTGTGTGTGGGGTGATGGAGGTGTCAGACAGACACAGCACACATCAGAACAGTTCATCAGAGCCCGATCCGGAGACACGCTGAGACTCTGTCTGCCTGTTTGAACACAGACCAACACATTTACACTAACAAACAGTTTAGTGTAACATGACGACCTTATGTGTGTGTATATAGAGACTGTTTGTGGTGTTTGCCTTCTCTGTGCATTTGCATGTATTATTCCAGAGGGTTAAAAAATAACAATATTAGGCATTTAAACAGTGCACATTAGTATGCATATGAGTTACATGTATGTATATATTTAATATATGATATTCTTATAATTAAAATATAATATAATTTTTTTGATAATCTTGTTATCTTAAGTACTTAAGACTTTTCATCCTTTTTAAAAACTAATTTATTATTTTTTATGACATTATGTAGCACTTGAATTCAAATCAAGACTCAAAACAATAATACTTCTTATATATATATATAATTTTTTTTTTTTTTTTTTATAAAGTTGCAAAAAAGCGTACTATATATACATGCATATAGATCTTCATTTTCTATACTTAATAGATTTTTTTATCTACTTCGATAAGTATCTGTGTATATGAGTGTGAATTTTTTTTATAATCTAGTGATTTTTAACTTCATATTTATGCATGCATATTGCATATGCATATTCAGTGTTTCCCCTAGGTTTATGGCTTTGGGGGGGTTCCGTTTTTTTTTTCTGGACTCCTTTTTAATGGTTAAATTACATTTTATTAATCAAAACGCATGTCATTTATGCAATATATATATGTGTATGTTTATTTGTTTGTTTATTTATTTTTTACATTGACGTGTACTTCGACCATTAATGAAGTATAGATAATGATGATATAAGTAATTTCTTAATCAAATGCACTGTGTATTCACAGAGTGTTTTTGGACAATTAAAGTCAGTTATTTATTATTCTGAGTATTTGAACTCTAAGTGTGCTTGTATAAGCAATGGCATGCATATATAATAAGGGTGCATACTGTATATATAGTGTGCATGAAACCTGTTTTGTCTTGTGCAACTTCTCTAGTGTTTTGTTTGTGTTTTTGCATGTGCATGCACGTGGTATTTTTGGTATTGCGATTGCCAGAGGCATGATGATGTTTGCTGGCCTAATTGGCATGTTAATGCGGACGCTGTGGGTGGGAAGGGATATGCTGGAAGCTAATGTGTCTTATCAGGACAGGCGGTGAGTGGCCGCAGGGGGAGACCTGTCCTCCTCGGCTCCAGAACCTCAGCTGCGTCTGCAAGGCCTGGGATTTATACACACGCGTGTCTGCGCATACATGCCTGTTTGTGTAGGGGCGAGGGGGGGTCTCTGTGCTTCGATAAGAGTTTGTTTATGATGTGTCGGTTGGAGTGTAGCTGTCTTCATTAGCCTTATGTGAGGAAGAGGGGTGAGTTCATTGAGTCTGGCAATGCAGAGTCACGTCAGGTCAGTTGTGCTATATAATCTCTGCTTATAGTGTGTGTATATTGTGTGTGTGTGTGGATGCTAAAACTAGGCGGCCTGGATGGTTGGGTTAAGATATGTGTGTCATTATATATGGTATTATAATAATGTTAAAAATGTTATTAGTATTAATTGTTATAATTTTTATTAGTAAGAGTTGTTAAATGTAATATAAGGTTATATATACGACTAAAAACACACCTGTTCCACCTTTATTTGACCCTCTAACTGTATGTGTATGTAGATATATATATATATATATACACCTTGCTACGTGTACTGCGTTAGGCTAACCGAGACTTGTCATTTGCACTTATATATTGTTGCTCTTTTGTTAGTTTTGACTGCTTTTATTGTCCTCATTTGTAAGTCGCTTTGGATAAAAGCGTCTGCTAAATGACTAAATAAATAAATAAATATATATATATATGGGAATGAATATAACTATTTTTTAAGTATTTTATTTGTAAAAATATCATGATTAAATCATACAAACTGAACAAACCATTTCAAATTATTTTTATTTTTATTTTATTTTATTTTTTTTAGATATTTATTGACTTGGACAAATAGACATGAGGGTCTACAGGGATGCTCTCTTTTATATTTATATTACATTAATTTACATTTTTTAAATATGTTTTTTTTTAGTCACTTGTTTTTGTGAATCAAAACAGCCTTTAAAGTGTTTATCTGTAACCATGTGAGCTTTCAAGTGAAAGATCTAGCACAGTGCCAGTGGATTTCCCATCTTTTCTTTTAATGGTATTTTTGGCTCTTGAATATGGGAGTCAATGTTCTGCCTTCCACATCACAGAAGCGTGTAATTTTCTATATTACAATGTCACGTCGCTCGTTTCAGCTACAAGAGAAGGCATGTAATGTGAAGTTCATCCTTTTCTTCTGAGTCATATGTCGGAATCGTTCTTTTAATCTGCCGTCTTACTGTAAGCCAGAGCAGTAAAAGCTCTCACAACTTGTGGAAAAACCCTGGCGAAAGCTTCACTTTAATGTTCTTTTCAGCTTCTTTTTGTGTTTTTTGGCCTCTGTCCAGAAAAAATGGAGGGAGAAGGGAGGAACAAAGCCCATGTTTGCCGAGTGCCGGTCGAGGGCCCCTCGGTTTTGCTGAGGTCGAGGTGTTTGAGAAGCTTCAGGTGGTCTGATGTTGAGAATTTGTGAAGGTGTGTGTTTTCAGACCACTCCATGCCTGGCATGAACGTTTCTCGTCCCACAGCCCAACTGTAGCCAATCAAGACTCAGAATTTATGGGCATATTCCAGCGAGCCAATGAAAAACACCTGCCTGCTCAAGCATTTCCCCAGGTGCCAATCACAACACCTCGTACTGTGGGTTTACATGAGTTAGCCAGTTATTAATAAATGTAAATTGGGCACGGTGGGCCCCAAGGAAGCATGAAATATGAATTAAATCATAAAAACTGTTCAGAAAAGCGAACATCATGAAACGCTAATGTTCCTGTTTGGAAAAACAGCCGTCAATAACACTGAGAAGTCATTGTTCTATAGAGAGAAATGAAAATGTGACTCATGGAATTCAAAAGCATTTACAGTGTAAAAAAGAAAAAATGAAGGACGGCTGGTTTTAAAGTGTGTGCCTGAGAGAAAAAGTGACAAAATCTTCTAGTTGAAATAAAAACAGTTGTTTTAGCCCTGCCGTGGGCCAACAAACGTGCCAACAGTAAACCAAAATGTGCTTATATATGCAGCTGACTCTTTTTGTCTCTCGTATCTCCTGTCCTTTAGGAATAAAGAGGACATCTGACATCCCTCTCGGGCAGATGACGAGTGTAATTCACTTGGACAGGTTGAGCTTTTAGGCACATGTACTTTTTTTGACATGGCACGGACCGAGCTATCCATTTTCCTGCCTCCACTTGATCAAAAGTGCATTTGGTTTCATACGTCTCTGTGTGACAAAAGCTGCCGTTTATTGCTCTCACAGTCTATGTACTCAAAGGCCTTTTTACAGAAGGGCCGGTTGAACCAACAGAGCCCTCTTTAAAGTCGGCCTGAGGTTGATTAGCTGTAAGAGGGGCGAATCGTTTGAAGTGGTGCTTTTTGGGGGCAGTATGCCTGGAGTTACGATAACAGCGGTTTGTTTGCGTCCACAGCACGGCTGTGATAGGTGTCAAGAGACAAAGCTAATTGGACATGAAGTGTTTCACAATGAAAAACGCATAGGAACCAGAGTCAGTATTCACCGCACATCGCTCGGAATAAAAGACTCTTTCTGAACCCAGTTTATCCCGGGCCCCAGGGGACTCCCTCTGATGAGAACTAGAGAGAGACAGAGAGCAAATCCCTGATAGCGAAGTCAAAACTCTCAGCGATTTCTGCTCCCTCTCACAAAAATGGCAATGATGGTGCTAATTTCTGTGATTGGTTACTTTTAGAAACATTTTTCCACAGTGGATGTGTTTTTCAAAATTTTTGGCACTTGATGGTAGTGATGTATCAGTCGTTTTTAGGTATTCGACAACCTTTTCTGAAATAAAAAAAAAAGCTAGTCACTAGGTCGTAAATATATAACACACAACGATTATATTTTGGTATATTTGCCATTTAAAGCAGTCATTTGTATGTTTATTTGTTTTTTTAAATTCCATTATCAGAAATGTATTTAATTAATTATATATAATTATATTTATTATAGTTTTATTTGTCATATTATATTTATTATATAAATAGATGGATAAATAGATGGATGGATAGATAGATAGATAGATAGATAGATGTTTTTGTATCATTGCAGCCATTTATTTTATTTATAAAAATATATATATATATAAAAATGCAATATTTTTTTAATTTAATTAAATTTTATTTGTAACTATTTTTAACTCTCATTTTTATTTAGTTTAACTTAATGTACTAAAATAATGTGTGCATATACGTTTATTTATTTATTTATTTATGTATATAGGTGTTCCCAAAATAAGTATAATTAGTGCTATAGAAAAAGAAGCAATATGGTGTAAAATAAATATAAGAAATAAATGTATAAAATAAGACAAAGAAATTACATCAGCAACACATCTCTGAAATTTCATCAGTTTTTTTCTTATGAGGTGTACAGCATGTGTACGTGTTTGTTTGTTTGGGAGTGGATGTGTTTTTGGGTGGGAATCTCATTATTCATAAAGAACATACTTTCCTCGCTAATGTCGGTCGTTTGTCTTGGAAGTGCAGCCCGCTGGGTTCCATGTTGTTGTTTGTTTGTTGTAGGCAGACGGGAGAATGGTGGGAGAGGATCGCAACCGCTCTTTCCCCATGAGACATATAGCGCACTTCCATATACACACACAAACGCTCGCACGCACACACGCGCGCGCTGCTCCCTCCGGTGCGGCGCGCGCACACACGCACGCATTCCCCTCAGCCTGCAAAGCCTCTTCTTGCCTTACGTAGACGCATAGTTTCCCAGAGCAGACCCCCCCCTCCCTGCTCTTACCCCAGGGGTCCGCACAACTGTTCTCAACTTTTCTGGGGGGAGGAGGTGGACGACTGGAGAGGCCCACCCCCGTGGCCTCCGCAGTTCTTTTAGCAGCTCGCCAAAACCCAATCACTCCCCATTTGGGTTTCATTAACGGGACCCGAGCAGAACAGAGGACAAAAGAAAAAACAATCATAAAATGGAAAGAGAAAAAGATTTCAAAGGCTTGTTATGTGGTCAATAAATTCAGGCCTTTCCAGAAAGTGCGTCTGAAATGGGAACCGATCCCTTTGTGTTTCTCCGGAGCGGAAACCAAAAACGAATCATGCGTAAACATATCTGGCTGTGTGTGATAAAAATAAATTGTGCTTTTATATAGAGCATGATATTATCTTCCCAAAGCAGCCTTATATGTGGATGGACATTTGTCAAGGACATGCATACAAACAAACACTGCGAATGTTTTTACTCGCACATTCATGCCACTGAAATGGGCCTCGGTGCCAACTGTAACACTCTTGCACGTAACTCGGAAAGATTTACATGAATTAGCAAGACCTGTTCTCTCGATACACTGCAGAACAGAAAGTGAATACGGTTTCTGTCTTGAAATAGCCACTCGCCCACAACTGTCCACACACATAGAGAGAGAGAAGAAGTGACAAATTCCACAGAGTACTGCCATCAGCTCAGCAGCCTCACTTCATATAATAACCATCAAATTGAATCACAGCCATCTGATTGGTCGATACCCCGCCCCAAATCCAGACTTTAGAAGCAGTAAGTTGCATATTACGCTTTATTGTTCCTTCCGCCATCGTCTGGTTTTGTTTCCCTTTTGTAATTGCCGCGAGTTTATGTATCCACACGTGCGCTGAAAAGAGCTGGTGTTGTTGCAGCGAGGGCTTCTGGGATGTGTAAAATTCAAGCGCCAGACCGCCATACCGCCAGACTCCCCTCAAGCCCCATAAAGACGACCCACTGCTCCCAGCCAAGGAAACGCTGGAAAACCAAGCCGCCCAGCCCTGGCTGCAGGCCATCTCAGTTAGTTTTTATGGAGTTCTTGTATCTTTAGTATGGTAATGTCATACTTTAGAAGATTTAATGTCATTGATTATGTTCACAGAAACCAGAGAAGTGCATGATGGGTGTTGTGTATGAAATAGGGTTTCCATGATTACTCATTTTTGCTCAACTTTTACTCAACTTTTCAGACTTGTTAATGCCAAGGACCCCCAAATGTGATGATCCCTTTAGACGGACCCCCTTCCTAAAATATAAAGGTAAGTATAAAATGTAAATAGTAAGCGTGATTAATTATAAAAAACAACATTTTGTTTAAAAATGTATTTACTGCCATTTATATTGTCGTTGTACAAAAGCCAAAATAAGATTTTATCTGCAAAATTTTATCATTTTTAAAATGATTCATTAAAATGTATTTGTTGCCCCTTTCACAGTAAATAATGATCTTTTTATACATTTTTTACAGTTTTTGTCATTTCTAATATTTTACACTGACGTGTTTACATTTATTGAAATATATATTGAATAAACAAAGAATAAATAAACAAACAAATTAATTAATTAATAAGTATTCTGCCTACTTAATGCAGAGTGAATATTTTCCAGGTAACATTTTAAGTTTTACACGCTACACTTTACCTTATTTAAATTATATATTTTTCAAATAAAAATATTTAATATATAATATAAACATTACCTGAAAAAAGAAAAATAATACATTTAATAAAATAAAACATTTCTCATTTTCATTGTTTAAATTGAAGTACTAAAATAACTAAAACTAAATCAACTAAAATGAAAAACAAATGCTTAATATAGTCAAATAGAAAACACTAATAAAAAAAAATAATATTAAAATTAAAATAGAAAATAAGAATCTAGTTCAAAATATTAACAAAAATATAATAGTATATCAGTAACTCCAAAATAACACTGACCTTAATACAAATTAAATATTTTCCAGATATCTTCTTAATCATTTACGTTAGGACATAATGTCTATGTAAAGCAATTTATATAATTTAGTAAACAATATATTGTCTTTATAATATCATGATATTATTTTCTCACAGTAAAAAATGAGTGGTTAAATTTATAGCTGCCTTTATATATTAGGAAAGAGGAAGCTAATCATTGTATTCGGTTGCCCTTGATATCAAAGTCTGAAAACCGCTTAATTTTTCGGTGTAACCCCAAGCGTAAAGTTTGCAATCATATGTATAGTTCCTCTCTGTATGTGGTTTTGCCAGATAATATCGTCCGAGCGCACGCCTGCTTTGATTCAATCTCCTCAATTTGCCCAATCCCATTAGCAAGTGGAAGAACGGCGTTAAACCTACACTTCCTGTTTGTCTGTGGTGACGAGGAGTCAGATCTGACCAGCAAAGCCAAAGCAGCGCAGATCTCTAATAAATCTATAATGCCCTCCATTTTAATAAAACCCCTTCCTTTACCTCAGCGGGCCATTCTGTTCGCATTAAAGCCAGTGCCACGGGACCCATTCTCATTCGCGCATTACCGCTAATTCATTTGTGGATTTCAAATGAATGCTTTTTGCTAGCGTCTCACGCTGGGACCCCAGCTGCCTGTCTTTTTTTGTGTGACATGAGTGTTTTGTGTAGATTTTGCTTCTCCTCCTGCTGTCAGAGAGGAGAGGGATCGCAGAGCCCCTCTGAGGAGTGATGGGAGTCTCGCTCCGGCTCTCCGGGGAGGGATGCCACGGGCGGCAGCGCGTAATTACCCTCCCTGTCATGTCCCGCTCCTGCTCTAATCATGTCCTCGACTGTCAGAGCGCTCTCCTGAGGAGATTCCGCTCTTGCTGCGCCGGCCACCACCAGCACCACTTCGCCGGGTCTTAAATAAGCCCGCACCCTCCTGCTAAACTCATTTGATTACTTTCAGCATTATGCAAGGACTTGAAATATGTCATAGCTGCGGTACAAAGGGAAGCAGATCTCTGGGGGATGAATGGAGTTGTAATGACGGAGGTTTTCTGAGAAAGCCTTAGACAGTTTGAATCAGATCATGGTCCTGTGTGTGTGTGTGTGTGTGAATGTAGTTATTAGTGGTACTTGCTACCCCTAATGCCAAGTATTAAACTTTTGTATAACTTGTCTCGTACATGTGCTACACACATGAGTGATGGCATCTAATCATACACCTTGTTGAGAAGAGGGCTATTATAAGTGATGAGTGATTGGACTTATTTTTTTTATTATTGACAAGCAGAAATTTTATATATTTTTATATGCACTACTGTTGGATCGGTGAGATTTAAGCACAGAAAAAAATAATATTATGAAATATTACAGCTGTTTTCTCTCTTATGATGGTTTAAAATGCTAATTATTCCAATCGTCAGTGTCACATGATCCTTCAAAAATCATTTTAATATGCTGATTTGGTGCTTAAACTTCTTTTTTTGTACAATAACTTTTTATTGTTTTCAGAAATAGAAGAACACACACACACACACACAAAAATAAAAAAATTTATTATGCTGAAAACTATTTTTTGTGGACTCTGTGATAAAACGTTTCCTGACCCTAAAAGTGTATTTTTGTACATCATTTTACTATAATCATATTTTTATGGCATATAATATAATATGGAAAATAAATACATAAGTTATCCTTATAGTTTAATATAATAATTGACCTTTTAATTTTATATTTCATTATATAGTACATTTTTATTTATTTATAATTTTTTTTATATGTTATATTGCGATGAAATAGTAGACATTTTTAAAGTGGTTGGTTCATTGCGATTTCACTTTTTTAACATTAGTTAGTGTGTAATGTTACTGCTTGAGCATAAACAATATCTGCAAAGTTATGAAGCTGAAAGTTCAATGCAAACGGAGATGTCGTCTTTTAAAATTCTGGCAGTTTAATGAATGCAAAAACGGCTGGTAGGGACTACAACAAGTTACTTCCAAGGGTGCGTGACGTAGCAAATCCCGAGTAAA
>NW_015647033.1:496442-513945 GCF_001515625.1 Sinocyclocheilus rhinocerous
GACATTATTAACTTTCTTGATATTTACTTTGAAAGCTGACGCTCGTGATTATGGTAAGGGGCGTTACATTTACGACGTGTGCTTGTGGTGTTCGGCCAATCACAGTGCACTGGGTCAGCTGGCCAATCAGAGCGGACTGCGCTTGTCAAAGGAGGGGGCTTTGTAGAAAACGAAGCGTTTGAGAGAGGCGGGGCATATAGGACCTACAATAATGTACAGTATTTGAAAAATAATGTGTTTTTTGAACATTAAAGCATGTCAACATATTCTGTTACACCAAATACACAAAATAATGATCTTTAAAAAAGCATCATATGACCCCTTTAACAATAAAAAAAAGCCAAATCTTTGTATTTGACAGAGAGTGCAATGAATGATTCATTAAAAGAACCGACTCAGACAAGAGTCATTTGCTTGTGAATCAGACTATATAAATCACGCTATATGGATAGCGTATTAGAAATATGTGTTTTTATGATGTGGTCAGGTCTTAGATGGTATCTGTGAAATCAGAATAACATAAACTGTAACAAGTCATCCAGAGCTACACTGTGTCTTAAGGTGCATATTTTTTTTTTTTACATTGTGGCTGCATTGTTTTGCAAATGAATTATTGTCTCATTCCCCACCCTCCCAAAATTATTACTTCTAAAGAAAGCAGGGACAGAGCTGCATCAAAGTTTCTGATGTTTTTTTGTTTTGTTTTGTGTGAACTCCCCACTGCACAGTTGGCTTCCTTCCACAGTGGACCATTAAATCAAAGCGGCTTTAGTGAAAAGTAAAAATAACATTCTATGAGAATTGGCTTTGTGTTCATAAAGGCGAGGCCGTAAGCGGCATGTATAGTTGTTTAGACAAACTGTGTGCGCACAGGGTTGCATGTTCTGGATTGTGGGTTGGCTCAGGGGGAGACTCGTATCACCTCTGAGTTAAAGAGAACAATTAGGCCATATCAGAGCGGCGTGATGTTTGCAGCGAGGCGAGAGGAGCGATAGCAACTGTAATCTCTTATCTGCCCTCATACTCAGCCAAGTGCGTCTCCTCCACTTTCTCTCCTCTCCTCTAGGTAAACAACATCTCTCGCTTGTACAGTACACCACAAACAAACCGAGAGCCTGACAGCCGAGTTGAGCTCTTAATGATGGCAGTTCTAGAAGCAGATCTGTGAAAATAAGACGTTAGATCCATCAAACTGTGGGTGGCAATTTACCACACTCAGCGATATCCTCTGTGGGCAGTTCAGGGCTTTTTCCCGTGAATACTCATCCAACATTCATTATTTTGTTTTTCTTTTCACTTTATGCACTGTTGTTTTGTGTGTCTTAACGCTTGTTGATTTAGAGGCCCTGGCAAATGCATCATTTGGAGTAGAAACAGAGGAATCGCTGTTCAAACTGCCCTTGGGTCCCGGTACGCTTGCGGTTCCGCTGTCAACTTGCATCTCGTCCGGTAACGATGCTTACGACGAAACTTAAAGGCTCTCTGTCTGTGGGTGTTTCTTCAACTATGGCCACTTTTAGTTCTGTAAACTTTTGAAAAATAAACTTTTAAAACACACTTTTTACCCTATCACTTGTTTAATTTATCCGATAACAATGTCCAACAGACATGATAGGGCAAAAGGGAAAAAAAATTTTTTTAACCATTTTTCTTTTTTTTCTTAAGAAAGTATAACTTGATGTATTGCCTAATAATACATAATTTCTGTTGTAGAAATAATAACTGTAATATTTTAACAAGAATAACATGGCAGACTCTGCTGTCTTACTAAAGCAATCTTTATATCTAGAATTATATATTAGCTATATTATATTACATATATTACATTATATATCCTAAACACACATTTAAATATTTTTAAAGAATATTCCACACTTATCTGCATAATTTGCCAGATTATATTATATTATAGCTTATTACAGCTTGATTAGAAATATATGTATATATTACAAGAAAATAAAAAATATATATATACACACACACACACACAATATATATAAAGTTATATATATATATATAGAAATATATATATAATATAGAAAGTTATATAGACTCAAGTAATTAGATATTTTGCCAAGACAAATGCAAATTTTGTCTATCATTATGTATTTAAAACGCAATTAATTATATTTTTAATATTTTTACTAAAATGACCACTTGATATATTGTGTGTCATTTCCACAATAAAATTTATAATTTCCAGTAAATAATATCATCATATTTTATCTCAAGCTGAGTGCTGTTTCCTTGGTAAGCAAGTATTAAATTTACAAATAACTGTATATATATTTATTTATTTGGACAGTGTTGTGGGAAAGGGATCGTAGTTTTTGAAAAAAAATTGAGAATATTTTTTCACATAATGAAAAGTATGAAGTCATATTAATAATACAATCGTTTTTGATTACTTTTTGTATCATAATTGTAAACAATTTTTATGATGTATTTTTATAGTTAAAGATTGCGAGATGAAAAATTTGTGTGAAACAATGTAAAAAAAATAAAATAAAAATGTACAAAGAGTTGTACCCAAGAAAAACACCCTCTACACAATATTCTTTTCATTATGCCCTGCAGAATCATTGCTTTGTGCCCCATTTTAGATCTCCTGTTTGAGATTGTCTCCTTCTGGGTGGGAAAAAGTTTAAAAGGTCTAAAAGCAACTGCCCACAGTGTCCTACCCAGCATGCCTTTTTGTAGAGGCAGTCTTGCGGTGGCTTCACACTGTCACACGGTATGCTGACAGGTGAGCATATCTCTAGGGTGGGGTGTGAAGGAGCCCCAGGCCCCCCTGTGCAGGAACAGGGGCCTCCTTCACCAGGGTCGCTTTGTGTTCTTCTTGGCTCCGGTCCGCATCCACTCCCAGAGTCAGAGTAAACACATCAGCCGGCTCTATTTACTTCCATTGCTTACACAGCGCGCAGCAGATTAACCTGTTTATACAAACACGTACAGAAAAAAATGGCTGATTAATGCCCGCGCCAGGCCTAGTGTCTTTACGTTCACACGCTGAAAATTTCCACACACCAAACATGGTCTATTTTGCATCCACAACAATAAACAACAGCTGCAGTTTAAGCAGTAATGATAAGAATAACACTAATGATGACTGTCAAAGAGGCGCGATATACATTAAATACTGTATGTCGCTTGTTAGTCGGCGAGTCCCGTCTCTGGCGGCGGGAGCCAGGGCGGCTGTTTGCTCATCACTCCTCTGCTGTTTTTCACTATCCAGAATAGAATCTCCATTTTCTCCAGTTGCCAGTTCTTATTTTAGTCCCTGCATTAATTCAAGCGCCGGCTTGAAAGTTCCTCAGGAAGTTGCTGTGTTTCCCCCCCTCTCCCTCGTCCTTACCTACGAATAGACCTGAGCATTTTCAGAGAGATGCAAATGATATCTGTTTCATCCTGCCGTCAGAGCGCCCACAATCTGTGGGCTTCAAAAAAGCACGACAGCCAGTGCCAAACATCTTTATGAATAATAGATTGTGTGTGCCGCTTCATTTTTTTTTTCTTCTTCTCAAAGGCACTAAAACTTCAACATATTTCAGTGTATTAGTTGAAAGTGTCTGTTCTGCGGACGTCTTGCGAGGGGCTTATTTGCGCCTTTTGTAGTTGTTGTCAAGGGAGACGTGCACTGACCGGGATTTTCCTGGAAAAGTGCTGGAGATTGGCTGCGGAGAGCTCCCTGAAGTATAGTATGGAAAAGCTAGGATGGGATCAGTGCTGCGCCTGTTGGGTTTATAAATCTATTGGGCATTGTTTTAACGTCAGGCAAAGATTGAAGGACCCTACGTTTAACTAATACAATTTGTGGATATTAAAACGTTGGGGGAAAAAATTTAGCAAAGTTGGAGGTTTGAGCTCCATGAATGATTGAATTTTTTTTTGTTTGTTTTTGATTTTGTGTCCATACAATGAAGTCTAGTGTTGTTTGGACCCCATTGCTGTTCAAAATATCTTCTTTTGTGTTCCGCAGAAGAAAGAAAGTCATACAGGTTTGGAACATCATGAAGATTACTGCTCATCCAACAATTTTGTTGACTAGTTTGTGCAAGTGAACGGTGCATTATTGTGCCATCCCAAAGAGAAACAAAATCACTTTCACAGGCTTTTAATTTAAATATTCCCTCCTGGTGGAATGACCTGCCTGACTCAATCTGAGCAGCTGAGTCCTTAGCCATCTTCAAGAATCGGCTAAAAACACATCTCTTCCATCTTTATTTGACCCTCTAACTCTAGCACTCTCTATTCTAATTCTATTCTTCAATTCAAAAAAAAGTCCTCTAACACTGGCTTGCTCTATTCTTTTTCTATTCTATCTGTTTATAACAAAAAATAATTTAAAAAAAACCTTGCTATATGTACTGCGTTAAGCTAACTGAGACTTGTCATAGCACTTGCATATCATTGCTCTTTTGTTGATTTTGATTGCTTCCATTGTCCTCATTTGTAGGTCGCTTTGGATAAAAGCGTCTGCTAAATGACTAAATGTAAATTAAGTTTATTGGTGAAGTAGATTTTACTTGTGTTGTTTTCTAGTTTTTACCCTTTTGCATGAGCACAAAAAGCCGAATAGTGTGCTTTCAATCAGCTTTTTTTTTCTTCCGCTATGGTGTTTATCAAACAATACCAATAACAAGTGTGCAAAAACACAAGTTTTGGGTTCTTTATCTGCTGTTCACTATTGCTTAAAAAATAGTCTGCTCATGAGTGCCACCAATCTAATATAAATTGTTGTTGTTAATTCAAATTAAGTGTTTTTCGCACCAGATATTCATCCTGGCGTTATTTTTTTGGAGAATCCCAATGAACATTGAGGTTTTTAAGATGTTCAAATCAAAAATAATCTAAATTTAATTAAGTAATATAAAACCCTCTCAATCCAATCCATTGCTCTACATGTAGCTGTTTTTGAGTCAAATATTCAGTCTCCCACAAATTAGTCGATTTTGAAAATACATCGTTTTTTACCTCTTTTTTGTGTGTGTGTGTGTTAAACCTAAGGGTGTAACGATTCACTCGTTTTCTCGATGCATCAATTACAAACCCTGACGATGCATATGCATCGATCTTAAAACATGGATTTTGAATCGTGAATCATCGATTTCGGACTTTAATCGATTTAAAACGCTAAGAATCGAATGAATCATGATTTCTATAGTGATTCAATGATTTCAAAATATATACACATTAAATTACTACAAGCACGAATTAATGGAGACCTTGAACAGTGTTCGTGCCCTCGCATCTGTCCTTCACGCGCTCCACTATTTACAGCCTGTGACTGTCACAGGATTGCGCTCGCGCTCAGTTCCTCTCACTGACACATTTTTTGAGTGTGATGTGTGATCTCTCCTTAGTACTCGTGGCCAGTAATGCTAAAGTGAAGTAGTTTTAGTGGTAGTAGTGAAGTAGCAGCCTGTTCATTTAGCAACTCGTAGTGAGTGAATACGCTCATCATCACGACACAAAAATGGACGACACAACAGAAAGCCATTCGCGTAATGCATTTCTCTCGTGGAAATATAAAGACTATTTTACTTATAAATCTGAAAAAGGACATAACATCTCAGCGCAATGCAATGCCTACCTGCAACAAAACTTCTATCAGCATCGAAGGATTCAACGTCTAATCTGAAAAAGCATCTTGAGGGAAGTTGTTCTTGATCTTTGAAAAATTTTATCCAGTAACTCGTTTTTCTATTTTCTCATATTTTGAGTGTTGAATGGTTATCATTACGTTTAATATTTCTAAGAACTTAATTGAAAAATTACAACAACTTCTCCTAGAATTCACACTTTGCATTCAGTTAACAGATCCATACGAATCATGCATGAAATAAAAGTTTATAAAGTCAAACGATAGCTTTGTGTGCTTTACAGATGAACTTGAAGTTTTTATTAATTCGAAATGTTCAAGAATAGATTATCTTTGGCGCGGTAATGCGAGTTCATGATACGATTTGTGAACAGATTATTCTTTTGATTCAATCTTTTAAATGAATCATTTATTTTGTTTAACAAAACTAGTGTGAATGGTTCACATTAAACTGGATAGATCTGGGGTGTGTTAAGCATTTAAATAATCCTGTGAATGCTCTTAAAGAATGCAGAATCAAATCGTTTATCGAATCGAATTTAATTGTGAATCGAATCGAATTGAATCGTTCTGAATTTGCAAAAATCGTTCTTGAATCGAATCAAAAACCTATGAATCGTGAATCGAATCGATTCGCTGTCTACCCAAAGATTCACAGCCCTAGTTAAACCCCTTTATTAGCTGATAGCCACCTGTGGAGAATGATCAGACCTGGCGTTTTCCCTCTCAGGATCTCCATCCTCCTCTCTGGTGTTAGAAGATGAATTATAGAGATGAACAGCTGTTGCAGACTCTCAGCCCTGTGCAGCTCTGCTCCTGTTTTTCATTCATAATGCAGACGCTGCTGTTGCAGATGCCCACTAGCTCTTAGCACCAACAGGACACGCCAGGACCGGTTGGATTCAGACAGTGAGGAAAGGAGAGGATTGTTTTGTCCATGCACACATCAAAGGGATAGTTCACCCCAAAATGAAAATTCTCATCATTTACTCACCCTCATGACTGACTGACTTCTGTGGAACGTAAAAGACATTTTGAAGATTTTTTTTTTGTCTATTTAATGAAAGGGAGATGGAAATGTTTTTCAAAATATATTATTTTCTTCGTCAAAACACATTTGTATCTCCTGAGGCATCCACCTGTAAAGGGTCTTTTCCCACCCGTATGTTTTCCAGACAAATTACAGCTAGCCGTGGCAGTCATTTATGGACTCCGTTTATCGTGCTACAGGAATGCATGCTCACTTTGTTCTTCAGCAGTGATGTAACCGGCCCAGAGCAATAAGTGGAATGAATATGAAACTGTGGTTAAAGCGCCTGTCACAGCAAACCTGTGAAGCGGAGATCAGAAGAATACAAGAGAGGCTCTCCCAACCAATCATACCCATTCAGCTCCTTTCAAGAGCAAACATTAGTCATGTAGTCATCACACCAGCAGGCCCAACATGATAGTGAGCAGGCGTGTGTTTGTGTGTGGTCTTTGGGTATCATGTGACGGAGAACAGGAGATCGCTTTCTTTCCTTTCACCTTTACTCTGTCCCTTCGTTTCTTTCAAAGGGTGTGTAGAGCGCCACCATGGAGCTATAGGATGCCAATTATTGGTGTTTTAATGTGAGGTCTCACAGGAATTCACATTTCATTTACTTATTCATGAATATGCAAATAAATTCCTATAAACATATAAATTCACATAACATAGTGAATATAGTGAATAGTGGATCTAAACAGCACACGTCACTTGGTTTGCTGTGTTGCAAGGTCCAAAGGTGATTATTCCTGCAAAATTTGGAAATATTAAAATCGGGATTTATTTTTCAGGCCTTAAAAAGCCATAGAAATGAGAAAACTTTTGGACAATTCTTATAAAAATAATGGAAATTTATCTAGTCAAAAATTATTTTAATTATGTTTAGATCTAAAGTGTGTCTTTGGTTATATTATAATTTTTTTATTATTCTTATGTAGGCATCACAAATGGCTGATTATTGTAAAATCATGGAAATTGGATATTGAAAAGTTATGGAAATAACATGTCAAATCAAGTATGAATTTTGGTGTGACTGTAAACATGTGACATTATTTTGCATTTATTTCAATAAATTATAGTTTGTACATTTCTATGAATTTGTGCATTTAATTTAGAAATTTCTGATATGCCATTTACTTCTGTTTCAAACCCATGCAGCCTAGTTTAATTTCCTTTCATTTATTGTTATTTATTTATTTATTATTGTAATTTTTTTTATTTAAAACCAACAAAATGAGTTTCCTCCATTTTTGATTCTCAGCCTGGTAAATCTGTAACGTTTAGATCCTCTTTTGGTCAGATGTCTATTTGGGTTGCAGATTCAACAAACTTTTTATATGCAGTAAAAGATGCATTTGCTTGCATACCTGCTTTTTATGCGAATGAATGGAAGTGAATATATTGCAAACCCTTGTCTGACCTCCCCCAACCTCCTTTAAAAGGCTGGGCAACCTGTTGTGCATTACGCAGGGCATCTTTCTCCAATATGTCCTGGAGCTGATGTAGTGAGATAATGATCCTGATTCCTGCTGATTTATTTGCTGGTTTGTACCTGTTAGATGCCTTTGAGGTGATCAGCAGCAGATGACAGCTGTGTTTTGGCATAAGGTGAAGCTTGGAGGGCTGCCACTCTTCTTTAGACTTTGCCAGGGCTGTGTTTTCTGTCTTTACTGCTCTTATCTAATCTAGCTAGCATATTTATCCGGTGAGCTTCAGGTAGCACGGCACCCTGATGGTTTTACAGACGCTTTCTCAGATTGCTTGTAACACATGTTTCTCTTCCCAACCAAACAGGTTAAGACAAAAAATGACAATGGGAAAATAAAAGATGTGCGAGAGACGGGAAAAAAAGAAGTATGTGTACTGTTTTATAGCATAGTGTCCTGTAATGGGATACAGAAATTTAGAAACAGGTTACACTGTAAAAAAAAAAAATCTGTGACATTTACGGTAAAATACCGGCAGCTTCCACAAGCTGAGAAGGGAAATACTAATAGGCCTATATATATATACAGTGGGTACGGAAAGTATTCAGACCCCCTTAAATTTTTCACTCTTAACCCTAATGTACACAACTGATAAGAAGAAAATAAGAAAAAACACCGTTATTTCAATGAAAAAACATAAAATATGAAGTGAGTGTCATGCAGGGAATTCTGGGAGTGTCGGTTTACGTTTTTTCACTGTAAATTATACAATGACTTTTTCTTTTTCACTTCCAAAAACCGTAATTTGAACATTATTTTACTGTAAAATTACATTAAATGTAATTACAGTTATTCACCATATATAGTATGGAAAGTTACTGATAACCAATTAACAGGTTTTTACTGTAGCATTTTTACAGTCTTTTACTGTTAAATCACAATATTTTTTTACATTTCCTTTAGAATCCAAGAAATCAGAAAGCTTAAATTTGGAATGAGTCATGACACTCATTGTTAGCTACATTATTTTCAGTGTTTGTTGTTTTTGCTTTAATTAACATGCTTACTACTGTTTTCGAATGCCAGACTGAGTCTTTTATAAGCGTTCCCAAAGAAACGTATCTAGTTGAGTCAGGCGAACCTGAAACCAGCCCAATAATACAGTGCTTCCAGTTAGTCAACTAGTCATTCAGGCAACCCTGACTAATGTTTTCACATCCCTAGTCTAAATCAACAAGTCTTCTTTTGAACTAAACTTTTTGAATGAAACAAATCTCACAGCAACGTCAACGTGAAAGTCTTTTCTTCTCTTTTCTCTGTCCTTTTTTTTTTTCTTTTTCTCTCTATCCTGTTTTCCACCAGCTGTGCCCCTCTCTGCGGCGGATTAAATAAGAGCCGTCTGTAATCCTGATCTGGCAACCCTAGCCTTCACAGAGGAACACACCACCAACTGGCAGCACAGTATATTTATAATGTGCGCACACACATGAATAGTACTGGACATATGCTGTATATTATAATGCTTTATTTATTTTAGTTTGTTTTTATTGATTTAAAATATTAAAATATTGACAAATATTGAAATATTAAATTTAGTTGATTCACAATATTCTAAAATATTAATATTTTTAATATATTTAAAATATATTTTTTTAATTTGCTCATTTTAGTGTTTAAAAAAGCAGCTTGATGTTTGATGCATCACACCTGGTTAGAATATGGCATCACACTTCCGAACTGACCCTGGATCAGCTGTGTCCCCAGTGTGTTGCAGCTGTCCACTGACAGATTGGCATCAAAGTGTTTCTGAAGCAGACCACCATCTCAGGGGGTCTTATCACCGCACGATAAAACCCTCATTAGACTGAATAATGATTGCGTTACACTTCCATGTGCCAGGAAACCATGTTTTCCTGTTTATGTGACACAGTGATATTAGAGAATTAATTAATCGCTGTTTTTTGGCAATCAGCAGGTGTGAATGTGTATATGAATGCACCGACAGAAGTGTCTCTCTTCGCTGCAGCTAATTTCAGGGTGTTTGCAGGAAGTGCTCCGGAGGAGGCCAGGATGTAGGGGAAGTTTTTGGCGTGGCGGATCTGGCAGGCAGGCAGCCGCTAGTATACCCGCTGACAAGCTCTCTCTCTTATATACTCCATCCGCCCTCCCGAGTGCCTTTTGGCCTGGAATCCTTCACAAGACACTGTGAAGTGACATCAGGCAAGCGGAGACAGAGAGCTCCTGGAAAACACAGACTGGACATGCTGTTTTTCTCAACTGTCACCTAATTGAGTAATACATCATCCGTATTTTGTGCAGCCCCCTTAAACTAGCCTGTTGTGAGTCTCGGGGCTTGCGTAAAGGGATTAAGTCACGAAACGCATGAAACATTTGCATGCATTTTGGTGTTTCTTTGTTCTGTGCTTAGTTTTAATTACAAGTTTTTATTTAGAAAAAATGTTGGTACCGCTTCAACCCTCCAAGATTTACTGTAATGAAATATAGAAGATTCATGGAAGCCTGCAGGTTTGAAATGACAGAGAGAGATAAAGGGAGGAAGAAAGGAAGTGTGAGCTAGATGAAAGTGAGCCAAGAACAAGACAAGGTTAGAGAGAGGGAAATTTAGCAGTCATGGACACAGGAAATATGGCCTTGTCACCCAGGCAAGACTGACAGATGTACCTCCCTCGTCTCTTGATGACAGCTGGCAGCATGACGGACAGGTTCAAGGAGATCGGAGTGGAGAATGGGGCGAGAAGGGAAGCAGAAAATGAGTCTGCGCCTAATCAGATGGCATCCCTAGAGCCTTGACCTTGTATCTCGTTCGCAATCTCTTTCTCGCTCTCTGTTTTCTGAAGCGTTCCCAAAGCCCATAAACATGTACTAGAGTAGGTGTGTTCAGTTAAACTTCCAAGAAGTCCAGTCTCTGCATTTCCTTCCCAGCAATGTTCTGAACAATCAAAGGTGCCAAAATAATCACTGTTCCAGAAATTAGTGAAATTTCTACGAAGGCATTACTTTGAGGCATCAATTTTGTGCTCCCAGTGTAATTTACTAGTTAATTAAAATGCCGTTTCTTTGTGTTTAGGCCTGTTTAGGTTTATTAGAGTATTGTTCTGTTAGTTTTCTATTAGTTAGTCTCCATTTCCCTACTTATGATTTGGTTACTAATAGATTTCTATGATTGTTATTATGCTGCGTTACAAGGTGCAATAGGTACACAATACACAATAGGTAGTTGTCTATTTAGGCAGTTTACGAAGAGGCAGCTCACTAGATTTTTGAACAAATTTTGTATAGCCCTGAAATTAAAAAATTAATATGAACTTCAGGAAAATGCAATGTAAATATTTAACATGACAGCCAAAATACCATATAAAAAGGAATATTAAATCCTAAATAGTGAAAATAGCCTCTCTCTGTGCTTATTTAGCCAGTATAAAATTGCTTAAAAATTAAGTGTACTTTTTTATAGTGATTTTCACTTTGCAGTGAATATGTTTTGACAAACCACAAGTGAGCAAATATTAAACAATTAGTGTAAAATTTTATCTATATATCTATCTATCTATCTATCTATATGCAACTAAACTAGTGTAAAAAATTATAAAATTGTTAGTGTATTTAAAAAATTGTGTAAATTATATAAAATTGCTTAAAAATTGTATTTAAAAATTCTGTAAATGTATAAAAATTTGTTCATTTATTTTTAGCAATTTTATACAGTGATTTTCCCCCCTCTAGACATGGCTCTGAATCAGCTTTGCAGTGGATGTAAAGGTTCAGTGAGCAACCAAAAACAGCTAGTCTGTGGCATAGAAAATCTTTTTTTTTTAAGGGAAAAAGCATTAGATTATAATAAATAGCATCTCCTTTCACTTGAAACCTGCCTGATATGCTCTCTTCAGAAGCTCAGTTTTGCCATGTGGAGGAAAAAATGCTTCTAATTATATTAATTTATGGTAAATGATTCACAATCCACTAATTGGTGACCTCTGCGCTAGATGATAAAGAAGTGCAGTGCACCCATGTGACTGTCTGTCTTTTGTTACTTTCTCAGAATAATCATGCAATGTAAGGTTCAGCAAGCAGGTGAAAAGGTCCCAACAGGGCTTTCTCTCTCTCTCTGTCTGTCTCTCTGGCGTATAAGCTTGTAGCTGCCTGTCTCACGTCTTAATACTTGGAAAGAGGAAATCGTCTCTTTTCTGACGTTTTTTAGCGAATAGCTGCAGACTAAATGTTTGGTAAATGTTCTAATCACTTCCTTCCACTTTCCTCCCACAGACTCCTCGGGACAGATGACGTCCTCTCCTCTTAGCTCACCCACGTCCCACCGGGGGATGCATCCGTCACTGCTGAGCCCGACTTCATTAGGCCCCTCGGGGTCTCTGCACTCCCCCATCAGCACTCTGAGCTCGCCCATGAACGGCCTGGGCTCTCCCTTTTCTGTCATCAGCTCACCCATGGGGCCACATTCCATGGCGTCACCCGGGATGGGCTACGGCCCCAGCATCAGCCCACAGGTAAGGCCACACTCTGAGACCCTCCATTAGAGCTGTATTCAAAGAAGCGCTCGAATCCAGAAATTGTATTTGAGCTTCATAATTAAATATTGTTGTCTCACTCGCTCTCTTTCCAGTACTCTCGCTCAATCTGTCTTTTGTTCCATAAATAGGCCTGCACATCTCTTTGTCATTTAAAAAAAAGGCTCACAATTAAGACATCAAAGCTGGCAGTGTCCTAGTTTTCTTTGAAAGCCTGATCCACAAGAGTGAAATGGTTTTTAAATTCACGTGTATGTGGGGGAAAAAGTGCAGTGTTGTCCTTTTTTTCTCATTGATATTTGTACTGAGGTTTTTCGCCAAGCTTTTCACTCATTTTAAATTATAACATTGTTCATTTCTAGGAAGTTAAAGTGGATTTTGAAGTGAATACATTGAATACAAACTGAAAAAAAAATACTTTCTGAGCTATGTATTAGGTTTATACATCACATAATCCAGTTTAAGGCCCTTTTAATACGTGTTTGATAGCTTGGAGGTCAAGTGTACTTTTTTATAGTGATTTTCACTTTGCAGTGAATATAATGTTTTGACAAACCACAAGTGAGCAAATATTAAACAATTAGTGTAAAATTTTATCTATCTATCTATCTATCTATCTATCTATCTATCTATATGCAACTAAACTAGTGTAAAAAATTATAAAATTGTTAGTGTATTTAAAAAATTGTGTAAATTATATAAAATTGCTTAAAAATTGTATTTAAAAATTCTGTAAATGTATAAAAATTTGTTCATTTATTTTTAGCAATTTTATACAGTGATTTTCCCCCCTCTAGACATGGCTCTGAATCAGCTTTGCAGTGGATGTAAAGGTTCAGTGAGTAACCAAAAACAGCTAGTCTGTGGCATAGAAAATCTTTTTTTTTTAAGGGAAAAAGCATTAGATTATAATAAATAGCATCTCCTTTCACTTGAAACCTGCCTGATATGCTCTCTTCAGAAGCTCAGTTTTGCCATGTGGAGGAAAAAATGCTTCTAATTATATTAATTTATGGTAAATGATTCACAATCCACTAATTGGTGACCTCTGCGCTAGATGATAAAGAAGTGCAGTGCACCCATGTGACTGTCTGTCTTTTGTTACTTTCTCAGAATAATCATGCAATGTAAGGTTCAGCAAGCAGGTGAAAAGGTCCCAACAGGGCTTTCTCTCTCTCTCTGTCTGTCTCTCTGGCGTATAAGCTTGTAGCTGCCTGTCTCACGTCTTAATACTTGGAAAGAGGAAATCGTCTCTTTTCTGACGTTTTTTAGCGAATAGCTGCAGACTAAATGTTTGGTAAATGTTCTAATCACTTCCTTCCACTTTCCTCCCACAGACTCCTCGGGACAGATGACGTCCTCTCCTCTTAGCTCACCCACGTCCCACCGGGGGATGCATCCGTCACTGCTGAGCCCGACTTCATTAGGCCCCTCGGGGTCTCTGCACTCCCCCATCAGCACTCTGAGCTCGCCCATGAACGGCCTGGGCTCTCCCTTTTCTGTCATCAGCTCACCCATGGGGCCACATTCCATGGCGTCACCCGGGATGGGCTACGGCCCCAGCATCAGCCCACAGGTAGGGCCACACTCTGAGACCCTCCATTAGAGCTGTATTCAAAGAAGCGCTCGAATCCAGAAATTGTATTTGAGCTTCATAATTAAATATTGTTGTCTCACTCGCTCTCTTTCCAGTACTCTCGCTCAATCTGTCTTTTGTTCCATAAATAGGCCTGCACATCTCTTTGTCATTTAAAAAAAAGGCTCACAATTAAGACATCAAAGCTGGCAGTGTCCTAGTTTTCTTTGAAAGCCTGATCCACAAGAGTGAAATGGTTTTTAAATTCACGTGTATGTGGGGGAAAAAGTGCAGTGTTGTCCTTTTTTTCTCATTGATATTTGTACTGAGGTTTTTCGCCAAGCTTTTCACTCATTTTAAATTATAACATTGTTCATTTCTAGGAAGTTAAAGTGGATTTTGAAGTGAATACATTGAATACAAACTGAAAAAAAAATACTTTCTGAGCTATGTATTAGGTTTATACATCACATAATCCAGTTTAAGGCCCTTTTAATACGTGTTTGATAGCTTGGAGGTCTATATTGTATTTCTGTAAAATACTGTAAAATTTATTCAAAGGTTCTGTTCTCTAATATGAGGTAAGTTAAGGTTAAAATAGCAATGAAAGATACTTTTACAGCATTCATCAATCTAGTTCATGTTAATTTCTACTTTAATACATACAGTATTATATATTTGTGTGGTGGGTGGGGGGTTAAATATAAATTAAAATTAGAACTATTATGAATAAACATGAATTAACAATGAACTATAGTATAGTTATAGTATAGTTCTATAAAAATGACACTTTTACCAGATATTTCACACAAAAGTGTTGTAGTTGGAAAATTGGAACATTTGAAACCTTTGAACAATGGAAAATTCATCAACACATGACAAAAAACATTGATAAACAATTTTGTTGTGTCTTTAAACTTGCTGTTATTTGGTAGCAACAGTTGTCAGAGTCCAGCCAGCAATCCAAATATCAAATGTATTGGTTCAATACATTAGTTTCCATCTTAGACAGTTTTCAATGAGCCATTCATGATCAATCACATCTGTATCTGAAGCTTCGATTGTCTGTACTGTACAAATGCTGAAATTTTGAGTGCAGATTTGGTTATTGCATTGACTTACAGTAGTTAGAGGTGCCTAGAGAAACCAGTTTCCTCTTTACACAGCACTGTTCATCTCTCTCTCTGGGTGGGAGGCAGTCATAAGGTCTGATGGAAGGTGATTTGAGTCAGACGGCATTTGTCACTTATGTTTAGCACTCGGCTGACTGGCTGTTTTCAGGCCAAGCCGGGTGGAACGGGGTTGCGACTCGGTCCCTCTGTATTTAACCTCAGAGGATCTGGAACAGGCACCCCACTGGCACCAACCGCCCAGCAACACGCTATGCAATTCCACAACATTCGACATACACACGGCAAGAGTCAAGATCAATCATCGTTTTGTTCCCTAAATATTCGTTTCAGAGGTTTAACACCAGCAAATTTAACCACTTGCACTTTTTGAGCGTCATTTTTACATTGGAATCCTTAAAGTTTGCCAACAATGGGCAAGAAAGTTTAATTCACTTATTTAATTTTCACTTTCATAAAGGCCAAATTAACGTAAATTAATAACCATAAAGGATCATTTTTTCTAAATTAAACCATTAATTATTTTATTTGTATTAGAGCTGTCAAATCGATTAATTTTGATGAATCGCATCCAAAATAAACGTTTTATACAATATGTGTACTGTGTATATTTATATGTATATATATATAAATACACACATACTGTACATGCATATATTGGAATATTTAAATGTCTGTATATATTTTTATATTTAGATATGATTTATATTATATGTAAATATATTAAATATATTTACGTATAAATATACACAGTACACACACAAATAATATGTAAACACAAACTTTTATTTTGGATGCGATTATTCGATTTGACAGACCTAATTTGTATATTAAATCACTCTTTTATATATTCACTTTTGTAGTTATTTATGACTTTATTTCTTTTATTTGTATTATTTTTATACTTTCTTTCCTGTGGCATATAAATGCTTAAATGCTCTCGTTAATCTCATTTGTTTTTATTTTACATATATATTTTGTAATATGCCAGCACCTCAGGGTTTTGTCTCAGATTTCAAGTGTTGTACTGGCAGTGTCATGGCACCTACTGAGTGTAAAACAATAGGTTTTTGTTTTGTCTAGTTTAGTGTGTCTGTGTACAGTTCCACATCATAACAGCATCCACCTCTCTAAAACAGCATTCAGCTGGAATGTATTTACAATGCACATTTGTTTGAGTTGGATTGTGGCTTTCATGGATATCTCTCTTTTCTTTTGAAATGTTTGGATTGGCCACACTTGGGGAGGCTGGATTTGACAGAGACGACCCACGGCCATAGCTTCAGTGACTCAGTCTTGCACACACAATCACAAACGTTGTCAGCCGCCTGTAGACCTCAATCCCACCAGCCCTGGCACAGCACAGACTCTGCCATCTCCCAGCAGCTGGCACACATTAGGTAGAACGTGGCTCGGTTTACACTTCCAGTGACAGTCACAGCAGAGACACCGCTCTGTCTGCACAGAAGAATCCCCGAACATTTGCTAGCTCTCAATCCAGCCTAAATGGCTTCTATTGGTTCAGTGTGTAACTGGAAATTGTTACTGGAAAGTCATTATCCATGTTGAGGAAACTACTTTCAAACTTTTTAATCTACTATTATTTTACTAAGTATTTAGATTATACTTTTGGAAAAGTAGTTAGCTATACTACGATAATAACAAGCGATAACTACAGTAAGCTACTTTAAGTGGCCAATATTTCTTATGTATGTATTTATGTATGTATATTTATACATATCATTTAATAAGACACATTTTTAATCAGTCAGTGAATATGTAAGATAGTAACATCTCTACTTTCAATTATATATATCTCGTGGTACTGTCCTGAAGGTGCGTCGAAGACTGACACGGGAGAGAAGAAATTGTTGAATAAAGTCTTTTTTTTTTCTTTTTTTTTCTCGCACAAAAAGTATTCTCAGTTTCATAACATTATGGTTGAACCACTGATGTCACATGGACTTTTTTAAAGGTGTCCTATTATGCTTTTTCACTTTTTGAATTTTAGTCAGTGTGTAGTGTGTATGTTTGGGCATAAAAAAGATCTACAAAGTTACAAACCTCAAAGTCCACTCCAAAGGGAGATATTTCATTTTTTTTAAATCCCTTTTCAAGAACTACAACGAACGGCTCGTTTGGACTACAGCGTTGTTTTCCGGGTTTTGTGATGTCACAAAGCGGCCCATTAGAATAT
>NW_015647033.1:514077-515824 GCF_001515625.1 Sinocyclocheilus rhinocerous
GTCAAGTTTTCGCAAGTTATTACACATGCACCTGAATAATTATGTATATGTTATAATTATGAAAACGTTTTTATAAATTGCTGACAGTACAATACTGGACAATGATGTAATCTGTAGAATTTACACTTCTATTTTGAGGCTTATGGTATAAATAAATTCAACTGTATAACAGTTTCACTGCAATTCTTGTTATAATGTTAGAATTAAAGAACAATAAACATAATACATATTACCGTTGCACTTATCTGTACATAGTAAATGCAGTTATTTTTAAGCGGTTGTTGACATCCTATCTAAAACGTGATTTAGCCAAAAAAAAAAAAAACAATAACATTACGACTCTAATATGTCTTGTAGTATCCGTGCATGCTTGGGTTCTGTGCGATCCTGTTGTTCAATATTCTGAATCCGGCTCAAATTGATATGGCAATACTGACGCCATCCTTAACTATATCGAAGCAGACGGAACTTGCGGCTTTGGCAAGGGGTGTGGTAGTACTGAAACACTGTCTAAGCTGTTCGCCAATCACAACGCACTGGGACAGCTAACCAATCACAACACATTTCGTTTTTCGGAAGGCGGGCCTTCATCAAACCCGGAACTAATCGAGTCGTTTGTGCCAGGCTGGGGAGAAAGGTATTGTAATAATGTAAATTATGTGAAAAAGAATGCGTTTTTCCAACCACCAAGCATGAGAGCATGTTCTAGTACAACCCCCAAAAAAAATCAAGACTTTGTAAAAGAGCATAATAGGACCCCCTTAATGATGTCCTTACTACCTTTCTGGGCCAGTTGTGTTGCTGTCTATGCAGGGTCAGAAAGTTTTCAAATTTCATCAAAAATTTCTTAATCTGTGTTCCGAAGATAAACAAAGGTCTTATGGTTTTGGAAAGATATGAGGGCGAGTAATTAATGACAGAATTTTTGGGTGAACTATCCCTTTAAGGCTCCTGCAGCTGCAGTCTGTGTTAGGTACACATATTTTTGGTTTGGGGATGCAGCCATTGTGTTGGACGCAGGTTTGGGGATCGTCTAGTAAGGAAGAGCTGTCATTTCGCCTTCACTGTCATCCTGTGATTCATTAAATAGCAGCAAGTACTTGATCCCATGACCCCTGTGGTGCCACCCATCAATCTGTGCTGGAGGTCGTGACCCTATGACCCCATGGACAGACATCTACTGGTTTATTGTACAGTTTGGGCTGCAATGAGTAAAAAAGGTGTATTGAGAGTGGTGCACCTACAGTTTTTTGTTTTTTTTTTTGCTCTGTGTCCTTTTTATGTTTACATTGTTTTATATAATTTTCACAACAGTTCTTAAGTATTAGTCTGATAAGTATAGCTTAACTTGTATGTAACCTGGAATATTCCTATAGGGCATGATGATGTGAATTTAAAGGGGTCATATGATGCTGCTAAAAAGAACATTATTTTGTGTATTTGGTGTAATGAAATGTGTTTATGCGGTTTAAGGTTCAAAAAACACATTATTTTCCACATACTGTACATTATTGTTTCTCCTCTATGCCCCGCCTTTCTGAAACGCGTCGATTTTTACAAAACTAATCGGTCTGAAAAGCGAGGTGTGCTCTGATTAACCAACTATCCAGTGCGTTGTGATTGGCCGAACACCTCAAGCGTGTGACGGAAATGTTACACCCCTTACCATACTGTGATGCCGTCTCCCGGCACGATGAGACAAAACTAATAAAACCCATTACAAATGAGGCATTTGTTGCATCCAGTG
>NW_015647033.1:516018-535196 GCF_001515625.1 Sinocyclocheilus rhinocerous
CCTTTGCACAGCCAGCCTTGTACTCTTCTGGGTTCAAAAAACTGTCGTCCATAAAATGTGTTGCACAGATTCGAACATCTGGGTTGTGCTGTTCTGTTGTAAATAAATCTTAACCATTGATTCCTAATTGCATCGACTTCCGGAAGGCCAAATAAAGTGCTTTTGCTTTCGCACTGAAATACACAGCGTCTCCCTGACATGCTGCATCAACACACAGCGAGAATAAAAGTTACGCCTTCTTTCTTTGCGTGCACATTTGGGCGGTGTTATGCAAATCTTCGCACATCGTGACGTAGACATGTGGGGGCGTGTTAGAACGAGCCGTTTTAGGTAGGTGTGGCTGACTCTTAACTTTTATAAAGAATATCTCTTTGGATTTGAGGCTTTAGTCTTTGCAACTTTACAGATCTTCTTTATGCACCAAGAGCTTGTAACACTCCAAAGAGAAAGGAAAATTTGAAATCGCATCATATGACCCCTTTAATACATTACATATGCAGCCAATAGTTAACTTTGAGACCATATGGAGAAAAAAAGTACCCATGAGTTCTGACAAAGCGAGCACCCCTTCAGGCAAGTATTTGCTCAGCTCTGTGAAGCCTGTGGGGGGAGTAGGATAGAATACAAACTCTGGCCTTGACTGCTATGCTTTCACAGGGCCTCTAATGAGGAAAATATGTCTCTTTTGTTATTTCGCATTCAGATGTGATCCCAAGGTTTGTGGGAAGAGGGTAAAGAGAGAACAAAAATATAAAAGCGACTGATCACGTTTCAAGTTTCAGCTTTATTCACTTTCAGACTTGTCTGTTAACTCCTTCAGTGCCAGTGTGAAAATCTTAGCCAAAAATCACTGCTTTGATGCTCGGATGCATTAGAATTAGAATTTTAATTGGTTGCTAGCATGTTTTAGGCCAAAGTCAAGAGTCTCTGATATTCTCTTCTCTAGATATTACCACTATCTTGTCTTAAGTGTTATTTTATTTTTATATGGTTTTTTTTCAAAAGTGTCAAATCTCTATGATAGTCTTACCTATGCCTTTAATTTAATTTTATTTAATTTTATTTTCGAAGAGAGCAAAGTCTCTGATATTCTGATCTATATATATTACCAGTATGGTAATTTTGCTTTTGATTTTTTTTGTTTGTTTGTTTTTTTTAATTCTGATCTCTAGACATTACCATGTTTTATTTTATTTTATAAATAAGGTCTCTGTGATTTTCTGATCTCTTATTTTGTTATTTTTGTTTTTTTTATTCTGATTCTGATGTCTTGTTTTATTTTATTATTTTATTTTATTTTCAAAGAGAGTAAAGTCTGATATTCTGATCTATAGATATTACCAGTATGTTAATTTTGCTTTTGATTTTTTTTGTTTGTTTGTTTTTTTTCAATTCTGATCTCTAGACATTACCATGTTTTGTTTTATTTTATTTTATAAATAAGGTCTCTGTGATTTTCTCTTATTTTGTTCGTTTTTTATTCTGATCTTTTTTGCCTACGTCTTGTTTTATTTTATTTTATTTTATTTATGTATTAAATTGGTAAACAACATGGACTTTTTTAACTGAATGTGGGACTTCTATTCCAACAGACAGCATATTAAGCATCGTGCTTCATGCCGTCTCTGGTCAGACCGAATGGTTGGTTTGGCACTGAAGTGCGTTTACAGTACAGCTCAGTCTCTAAAACAATTAGCCCCTATTAAAGAAAGTTCAAGCAAAGTTTAGATTCAAACTGATATATTTATGAAATATGAAACACAAACATCACATTAGCAAAAGAAACTCTTATCTTGGCGACTGTTGTTAATAGGCTTTGTGCGCCAAAATGTATGCTCGCTAAGAAAGACAGAGAGCTCCCTTGAAACTTCTAACCCAAACCTGGGTGCACGGTGACTCGTCCTTTCTAACTTTTAGACTTCTTTTGAGAAAAGCACAAGTGAACTGCTCTTAAGGGTAAAACACACAGAGTGTGTGATTGGAGGAGAGAACACTTTTAAAAACAGTTGTTTCAAATGTTCTCAAAGGGGCTCAGCTTGCAGGGGATTTTCTAAAGAGGCAGAAAAGGGGATTTTGATGTTGTGCACAAAATAATTGTTTGCTGAGTGTGGAGAGATACACAATGCACATTTACTTTTACTTCACCAAAAAACTCTCAGTCTCTTCTCGCTTTCTACCTCTATCTGTGTCCTCAGACGATGTGTCCATGCGGTAGAAGCTGCAGATTTTGCCTGTTAATTGCTTCCTTGCAACCTTGATACTTGTACACAAAAGCTTTCATGGTTTATTTCTCAAGTAAAACCTTGAAATTAGTGGAGGCATTATCTGGTGAGCTCAAGGACGGCTTCTTTGCTTTGCGTTTTGTTTGCTCTGAGTGCTTGTGTTTTGCACTTGTGAAGGTGGCTTATCCCAAGGTCCAGACTGAAACTTTAGATTTTTTTAATGCATTTTCTCTTCTAGTATTTTATTTTATTTACCTCAGTTTAAAGCGTCAGAGCATTCACTTATTTTTTAATAATCAGCATTTACAAATCTCCATGTTTCGTTATGGGTTTAACAATGCAGGCACATGGCAATTGTTGCAAACACTGCGCTCCAGTGATGATTATCCACACTCGGAGATTAGCTCTGGATGCTGACAGCTGTTTCAGCTCTAGGCAATTATTCCACCATACAACATTTCTTCAGAGGAAACGGCTCTACGGTTATAATCTGTCTTGGCCCAGCACAGTCTACCAAAGCACCGACATCATGCACAGCAGGAGCCAGACAGAACGGAGCAGCGGGTATCAGATCTGCCTCGCTTTCTCTGACTTGCACGAGTTGCATGAGGCTGCAGGATAGTGGTTGGCCACTAGTGTTGTCTTGATTGCTGTGCAGATCATTTACATTTGGCCTTGGAGAGGATGATGCAGCTTGCTTGGCTTCGACAGGAAGGAGCAAACTCTCTGAACCAGATATGACATCAGTCTTATCCATACATATGGAAAGGTTTCTGGAGTGTTCATGTGTGTACATGCATGTGCGCCTGTGTGAACATAAAACACTTAGCTGTCAGCAAAGGCATCATAACCTGGCTGAATGGGATTAATGCATAGGGGTAAGAAGAAATCAAATAACGTTCACTTATTTTTGGATTAATAATAGTAAACCTACAATTTGATAATCATCTCACAAACAATTGGAAACAGTCTATTAACTCACAAAATAGATTTTTTTTTACATGTTTGTATTTCTCAGCAATGCAAAAAAATAACTTTTTTATACTAAAAAAAATATTTAAACAATATACAATTTTGTAAGATATTAAAAATTGTTTTCAGAGAATTTCTTACTTTTCTAAACTTTTTTTTTACCTAATTTCTATTGTTTATTATATATTATGTAATTCCTATTGTTATTATCTAATTGCTAATTGGTCGAGAAACAGTATTTCAATAATATTCTGTATTTCATGCATTTTCAATAAAATATAATATATATTATGTATGATATATGTGGTATATATTTACTTGTATAACATTTTTATTTATTTATTTGTGTGTTATTGTTGTTGTTGGGTTTTTTTTGAGAATTGAAAAAATGGTCTTTGCATTTTTTTACATCAATCATTTCTGTAGTGTTTGCATTATGATACGGCTCTAATGGCTGGCAGGCTTCCAAAACTGCATTGAGATGCGCCTAAATGATGCATGTTTAAGAGTTGAACACCCTGTCGAGAAGCGTTTTACTGCAAGAACCCAAATGACACCAACACTCGCCTTTAGGGCTGATATAAAACAGGGCTAACTTACTGCCGCTGACAGCCATATCCACAGGGACGGCTCCAAATGTGTCTCCCACATCGCTACTGACAGCAGCCTCTGTGAGGTCACACTCGGAGTGAGTAATGGGTGTGAAAGATCGGAGGTCAGATGTTGAGTGGGTTATCAGGCAGAGGGGATCGGCCCGGTGCCCTGCAGTGGTTAGAGATCAGGATAAAGTCGCCGTTATCAGCAGAGCTTTTCCATGCGCTGATGTACACATCCCAGTCAAGCGTGGATTGGGGTTGGAGTTTGTTGTGACGACAGGTTGACATAGAAGTCAGGCTCTGAACGTTAAATGAATGTGTCATTTGTAAAATCAGCTTAAAATAGGCATTATTAAACATCTAAGAGACGGATAAACATGCATAATTGCTTTGGTTGATTGGTTTTCTGTTTTGTTTTTGTGGTTTGGTTTGGTTTGGTTTGGTTTATTTATTTTATTTATTTATTTTTGCTTGTTTTCCCCAAAAAGAGAATATTTAAAATATTTGAACTAATTATCATTTAGGTGAAAGTTTTCAAAATCTTGAAGGAAATCAGATTGACCTAATTTACTATGAGGAATAAATAACTTGATGCTTAAATTTTAAGTGACTTGAACAAAACAATAAATTAAATCATTTATCACAATTATTCATATTACAGTCGTTTATATTAGTGACAGCCATGCTGCTTTAATGGGCACGAGCCAAAATTATTAGACTAGCATTTTCACCAGCTAAAAATGGTTTTAAGTCAGTTATTTATATCTTTTGCTGTAGTGTGTCAGTAGGAAATATCAGTTATATCAATAACAGAACAAACTGAGACAGACTAAATCCAGAAGAACTGTGGCAACGTCTCCAAGATGCTTCAAGAGACCTGTGTCAAATATAGTTTGTTATGGTTAATATAATGAATGTATGTAATTATTAATTTAACATAAATGGATTTTACTCCATTTTACTTTGGTAAAATCCCTGCATTTTATAGCTTTGAAACCTTGATTTATACATACAAGGCAAATATACTTTTGCCACAGTTAAGTAGGCATCAGATGTTCAGTATTGCTTTCATTTGAAGTTCACTCCACTTGAATGCTCTCCGGTTCGCCTCAGTGTGAAGTTGCTTTCTGGTTTTGAGAGGTGAGCATGTGTTAAAGGTTGCTGCTGCAGGATTTGGTTTACCCTTTGAAGTGTCCTTTGGAGGGAAGTCTGTTTTTCGGCTTGGTAAGATCAGCTAAGCTCCTCTAAGGTTCCAGATTTATGCTCTTATTCTTTTTGTGTGATGTGCGTCGACTTTGCCTTGCCAGATCGCCACTCGTGTGTTTCGCATCGCATAAAATGTATCCGTTCGTGGGAGCATATATGACTCCTTAAGCACCGTTCAAGTCTGAATCTTGAAACAAAAGCAGATTGATGTGATGAGAGTTTTGAACCAAGTCTAAAGTTGCAGATTGAACTTGGTGTCCATAGGGGCAAAACTTGAGCTTTCCACTAAGAAAGAAATGGACAAAACATTCTGCTAAACCATGCTAGATTATAACATTATGTTGAATGGAAATGTATGAAAAATAAAAGGGAATTCACACGTCATTCTTGCATACTTTTATGTTGTTATGCACTATGCTTTTATGATTTAGACAGATGTTTTTGACTGGTTTTGATTGTTTCAATGCTACTGGCTGTCTTGCACAGTAAGTGTTGCGTTTTTGAAATGCAGTGTCAAGTTAAAAACACATACGCTTTAAATACCTGCATTCCATTTTGTTACTTAAATGTAAGAACATCCTGCATGAACGCCTCTGAGCTTATATCATTGTGAGTGACAGATTACTGTTAAAATAGACAAAATTCGTGACAGCACAGCTCTTTTCTGTCTCTAGCTTATGCTTGACAACCAAGTGTCAACATCTGTAGCATACTTGCACAAAGGCTGGATGGATACACGGTCTTGTTGAGAAGTCGATTGGTGGCTGACGTTTAGATCTGCCACGACTTCCCTTTGTTAGTGAGTTTTTAAGGTCAAGGCTACTGTTCTTTCTCGTAAGTCAACACTCTCTGACCCTGTTATGTGTTTCACCACAGATATACAGATCTAGAGGTGCTGACAACTTGTCTCTCTCTCTTCTGCTCAGCAGCTTTGGCACATATGATAAAATAAACCATGACATACCTGTAAGAAATTCAAAGCGTAGTTCGCTTAAAATTCACTAGAAGTGATTAGGGCTGTCAAAAAAGAAATTTGAATTTCGAATATTCGTCGAATTTAAAATAAAAATCCACATTCGAATGCAAAAATGTTGCATTCAAATTTTAGGTGTGCATCAGGCAGCCTTATCAGTGGCGAATATTGATAATATGTAAGTAAAAAATTCAAATTTAGTTTTTCAGCCATTTTGACAGCCCTAGAAGAAATATTTGCTAACGCTAATGTTACTCCAAACCTATACGACTTCAATTTCTATATGGCGAATTTTTGATTTTTTTTTTATCCAATTCACAAATCAGACTCATTCCATTAAATTTTATTTGTATTGTATTCTTTAATTATTTTTTTATTTAAATTTTCCCAACTGATTCTTTATTATTATTATTATTATTTTAGTTAAACTTACTGACTCGATTCACAGTGGTTAATAGCTTTTTTGAGAACTATTTGATCTAATTCTTAAATCTTAAATACTTATTCATTTTTTTCTTATTTTATTTATTTTTATTGTATTTTTTTCTCATTTAAGTAATATTTTTCCCAATTTATTAACTTAGTTTGTTTGTTTTTTCTGTTTAGTTTAACTGACTCAGTGATCCATTTACAGTGGTTAATAGTTTTTAAAGAAACGTTTGATCTGATTCACAAATCAGAATAGTTTTGTTTTGTTTTGTTCCTTTTTTTTCACTTAATTTTTCCCAAATTATCTGTTTTTGATTTATTTAGTTCAACTTAACTTTGCTTAACAGCAAATTAGAGAAGGCTATTATAAGTGATTTGGACTTCCAAGATTTGGAATATAGAATATAGAAGTCATCTGAACATGTGTCCTTTGAACATGTGACCCCTTTGTGTCCCCTAGGTTAAAACAACAGGTTTGGAATGACATGAGAGTAAATAATTACATAGTTTTCATTTTTGAAATATTTAAATTTATTTTTAAATATTCAACCAAACATCCAATTCTAAAGCAGGGCTGTAGAATGATCTCTTGACTCCTACCAACAGTCACTTCTATGTATGTGTGTGTCTTTGTGCATGTTGTGTCTTAACTTTTGGGATGCCCCCTCCACTCCGTACAGCTTAAGTGTCACAGCACGGCTGGCTGATCATGCTGTTCTTACTCAGGGCACTTGTCAGACACCCTACCCCTCAAAGAAGAGTGTGTGATCATGTATGGGAGGGAGGATTATTCTATTTACAGTCACAGAACTGAGACTCTTTAATCCTTCTGTAACACACACACACACACACACACAAATACAGCATTGAGAGGGAGTTTGGGCAGATTGAGTTGCATGTTGAAAATAGCCATACTCTGATAGAGTCCTCTGATAGTGCAGCTCTGCATCTCATAGAGACAAACTACAGAGGTCCAGCAAAATAGACAAACAAAGGTATGAAGTGAAGAGACGGGCTCATTATAACAAAAGGTTTTGCAAGTGAAACTAACACAACGTGTGCATATGTGTGCATGAGTTGAGTGTGAGAAAAATGATGAATGAATTCATACAGTTGCACCACTTTTGCATGCAGTATTTCACCTTAAACCTGCATCTAACTGACAGCCTGCAGTTCATTGTCATGGTCATTATATTCAGCACTTCTCGCACCCCTTCTTGATTTCTATGCAAAACTCTAAATGCTACACTATATTGCTACACTATATATGCTTACACTCCCATTAACATTTATGCATTTGGCAGACACTTTTATATAAAGCGACTAGCATTGCATTCAGGGTGTGCATTTTATCAGTTCATGCACTCCCTGAGAATCGAACCCATGACTTTGACGTAGCTAATGCCACACCCTTTTATTTTATTTTATTTTATTAAAAAAATTTTTTATTATTTATAATTTTTCTGTTTTATTGGATTATTTTATTTTATTATTTAATGTTATGCATTTTATCATTTAGATTATTTTAAGAGACATTTGTTTTATTTCTTCTTGAAAGATAGAGTGATACTGTATAATCTGAGTAAAGTACACTAGATTGCAATAGTCTGCTGCTTATTTCACAACCTAAACAAAAAATGAAGAATCGTGCCATGCAGTTTTAGTTTTGCAGAGATTTTGCGGGCACATTTGCACCGTTACCTGATTTGCATAATTCCTTTAGTGAATCGGGCCCTTAATGCAGACAGCGGGTGCAAATAAATGGCTCTATCAGCGAGCTCATTCATTCTTAGTGAATTCTCCCCATGAGTATTTGTATGTGCGTAACATGAGCATGTTTAAGGTTCTCATCGGAGACACGCAGGCAGAAATTCATAACAAAAGGCATTTTATTTCTCGTAAACTGACAGCCTCAGAATAAAGTATGGCATGTGTAATTTACTGCCGCCCATCCTTTCTCTTTGCTCACTCATCATTAACACCTCTCTCCATCAGAACGGGTCGCACTGTTACGGCCCCTGCAGCCTTGACTGCCTTCAGCGTTTTTCAAGGACAATGACCATTTCTGACATCATAAATCAAGCAGAGTGGAAGTACAGGGGCTTTTGTCCGCTGCGTTTTCCTTGTTAGTTTTTTGACGGATGGAATTAATCATCATACTGAATGAAAGAGGAGCAGTTTTCAAAAGTGTTAATAATGTTCTTGACAAAGATTCATAAGCTGTGAGTGTTTTTGTTTGTTTGGATTGTCATTTCTGAGCAGTTGATCTGATTGTTTCAGCATTCTGTCTCTGTATTCAGGGCATGTTGTGGTCATGAGTGTAATGACATGGGCCGTGTCATTACTGTGTGTGTCCATGCGTGAGTTTAAGGGGTGTGTGCAGGCACGTGTGAACACGCACATGTTCTTAGGATGATGCAATCATGTACATGGATAAGGGTGGTTAACTATGTTAAGTCTTTCCACATGTGGGTGTTTCTTAAATCTGGACATTTCTATTGCTACACTGATAAATCTGAGCACTTTTTATTACTAAAACTGACAGAAAAAATTGATATTGTTTATGATAACTACCGTAATACCTTACATCATCAACAAAAGACAAAATGAATGGGATCAGTGTACAAACTACAAACTGAAAGGACATTCCAGAATCACACACAGATTCTTAATATCAAAAGAAGATCCACTGATATGCTGTTAATACCAGACTCTAGTATCCTTTAAACGTATTTTATATTACATGGCTCTGTGGATTCTGATTGGTCAGTCGCAACATTCCGAAGTATGTTATTCCTTAATAACAACCGGTAAAGGCTGATAGCACAAGGTCATCCGGGTAACTGAAATCAGCACTATATGCTTTCTAGGAACAGTTTTTGCGTTTGGTTAGCTAAGAAAATATTAAAACTCAATTCGATATTATGTGTATAATTATTAAATGATGTCATCCTGGTATCGCCAGCTCGCTCTCTTGTTTCATACAAACACAGCTGCTGCCATTTTGTGACGTTTGTTGTACACTGTAATGGATTATAAGATAACTAACAAACTGGTTGCATTTTAAGTGTTTCATCTTAATATATTTTATCGCCACAATTATTTGTGTGATGAAATGTTGTGTAATAAGTAGTATGACTGTACTGCATCCCTTAAATGTCCGTCTAGTTTGCACTTGCCGTTTGCTACCAGCTGCTTTCTTTCACAGAAGCTTTGCGTTGAAATATTTCAACTCAAATCAATATTTCATACCTAATTATTATTATTCGCGTCAGGGTCCTAATCACCCTGTCGGGGGTTGTTCTGCGATAACAGCAGACTGGATGTGCATTATCCTTAACCTTATTAAATGGTGCTTAAGTTGTCTTAGGAAATTATATTACTTTGCAAACACTTTTGAAGAACTTTTAACAGTCAAACCTGAATTAATTATAAATTGCTTGTTCATAGTTTTTCAACTTGGAAGCTGGAAACTTGCCAACCCAACCAACCAACTTTTTATTATATGAAGGTTTTTTTTTTTTCTTTAATGTAGATTTCAATATATTTTGATCTTAAAACATTTTTTAAAATGACCTAAACAAAAGTGAAATCACAAACTATTTCTTTTTTTTTTTTTTTTTTTTACAAACTATGACTACCCCCCAGTTGGACAGTAATGAACTAAATTAGAACTTTACCAATAAACTAATAAAATGAATAAAGCTTACTGTAAAGATTATCGTACTTTTACCTAGGAGAAAGGTTAAGATGAAATATGGAACTTCATGTGTGATTGAAAAAAAATCAAGGTAAATATCATTTGGACAGTATTTTTGTTGTCATTTGTATAAAATAATTGTGTGTATTTAAGTTAAGCAAAATGCTAGCTGAGAAATTAGCTTTAGCAAAACAAAGGAGTCTTCCATGCTATTTAAGAGACCTTGAAAATCTAATTTCCATTGCAGAATGCTCTTAAACACAATATATTTTGTACATTGTAGTGGGGGTACAGTAGTCTGTCTGTGTCCAGTGTCCTCTGGCTACATGGCACTCCACATAAGTCTAGCAAGTCTGCATGTCTCTTGCACTCACGTCAACACATAGCCGTTGTGTGAAGTGGGAAGTGACGATGCTCCTTTTGGTCTAAATGGGGTCTTTATCAGGCCCCTCTCTCTACTTTGACTGCTAACTGTGTTCTGGCTAAAGCATGAGAACAAGACTTTGGAGGCTCTCACATGAGTGTTTCTGTCTCGTGGCCAAGAACACGCACAGTCCCAAGGCCTTTACAAAGTCTGTGTCACGCTTTTAAGAGCCTTCCGACAAATCAGTTGTTGGTAAAGCATCTACTATAATATAAATAAAAGAGAAGAAAAGTCAAATGCATGCAAACATCACTGTTACCAATGCAGAGTGACCACGCTTCTTATCACAAGTCTTTTCACTGACTTTTCACTCCCCAAAGGCAAGATAGCGTCTGTCAGGTTTTTTTATTTAGAACAGCCTGTTGGACCCTTAGGGACAGTGGCAACACATCGGCAAATTTCATTTACACAAAACCCTTGTGTCACTAATAAAATTAAAGTGTGTAATTGAATATGAACACGTGTTGGGTGAAATGAACAGAATGTGCCTGTTATTATGATTGCTTCTTGCAAAATTGTTGCGTCATCACCTTGGAATGGTAGAATAAAATGTGCAAAAACATTGGCTCACATTGATTAATAAACATTTGTGATGAATTTAGCTGTCATTTTCACTGAAATTTAACTTTTAATGTGCTTCTCATTCAAAATACACATGTGAGAGTGAAAGAATGTCTGGACGAGGGCAGCCAGACACATTTTAGCTTGGAGAGAAAGAGAGAGAAACAGAACCACGTCTTTATTCCACTGTCCCACTAAATATTTTATTGCCGCCATTCTAGCATAGAACATGTGCACTGCTGGTGCTGGATATGAAAAAATTAGGCTAGGGACACACTCAGCATCCATTTCTTGTACTTACATTCAGAGGAAGTAGGAGAGAGAGCGTAATCAGAAGAGAGAAACCTCGGTCTTGCGGCACAAAGTCAATCTGAAATCTCAACGCTGGCCCCGTACTGAAGAAATTGACAGAAAAGTCAGAGCCTTCTGGAACTCAGGCTTTCTTTCAGTCAGGTCCTTAGAGCTGATACGTTGACATGTGTCTAAATGATATGTTGTTTGTTTGCTTATGTTTTGCAGCTGAATTCGCCCATGAACTCTGTCAGCAGCTCAGAAGATATCAAGCCGCCCCTGGGCATCAACGGTGTGATGAAGGTGCCAGCCCAGCCCTTGGGCATCCCCCTTTCCCTCACCAAACACATCTGTGCCATCTGCGGCGACCGCTCCTCAGGTACCAAAACACACTATACATGTAAACCAGTAATCCAGTCCCAAAAGTACAACATTTTGCAACCGTTGCTTGGTCAAGGCTAGTTGGGGTGGGAAAAAACTGCTTAAAAATAGTTTATAGGCTGGGTTTCTGGTCTTGGACAGTCTTTTAGCCTATTCAAGATGGTCTTTTAGAGGGGTTTTGAGCACTTCTCAGCCGGTTGCCCAGCTAAACAAGCCTAATCAGGCTGGGAGACCAGCTTAGGCTGGTTTATAAGTGCAAACAGACAGTTCAGCTTCAAATGGACACTGTTAGGCCAGTGTTGATGTACAGGGCTGGTTGGAATGGAAAAAACAGCTTAAACACCAGTCTATGCTGGTTTTCTGGTCTTAGCTGATCTTTTAGCCTGGTCAAGGTCATCTTTTGGGTGGTTTTAGAAGGGTTTTGGGCACTTTTCAACTGGTTAGTCAGCTAAACAAGCTAAGTCAGGCTGGGAAACCATCTTAAACCACCTAAGTCTGCTTAGGCTAGTGTATACATGCAAACAAAGAATCCAGCCCCAAATGCAAACTGTTGTTCTAATATTGCAATGCATGGCTGGTTGGGATGGAAGCTAGTTTTCTAGTCCATTTAAGATCCTCTTTTGGGTGGTGTTAGAGGGATTTTGGGAACTTTTTAACTAGTTGGCTAGTTAAACGAACTCAGTCAGATTGGGAAATTAGCTAAGACCAGCTTAGGCTGGTTTAAACAGTTTTTTTCAGCAGGGAAACAGTGCAATATTTTGTAAGCAGCACAGAGACAGTGTTTACACTACAAGAAGATACTTATAGTTGTCTTGGAATATTAAGCTGGGATAGAAGACGGTATGTTAACGCACTTCAGCTGAAAGGTTGTAGGTTCAAATCCCACAATCCCTGATCCATGAATTATTACTATTGTAGACCTGAACATAACTCCTTGGGCTTCTGTGTTTGCATTTTTTTCAACAGGTAAACACTACGGTGTGTACAGCTGCGAGGGGTGCAAGGGTTTCTTCAAGAGGACTGTGCGTAAGGACCTGACCTACACTTGTCGAGACAGCAAGGACTGTATTATCGACAAACGCCAGCGCAACCGCTGCCAGTACTGCCGCTATCAGAAGTGTTTGGCTATGGGCATGAAGAGAGAAGGTACAGCACATAAAGTTGAGGATAGAAGATTTTGCTTTTTCCCTCTGAAATTTTATAGCACTATTATTTTTAACTGTATATAGAAAAGTATTATATATTAAAATTTATTATATATATATATATATATATATATCTAGCTCTGCGTGTTTGTGTGTGTGCGTGTTTATAGCTTTTTTTATTTATTTTCTATCAGTTTTCTTTATATATGTATCAACTTATGATCAGTTTCAAATTCTTTTCATATATAATAGTTCATTCATGATACGTCCCCAAGCTTAAACATTTAAACAAGGTTTAAAACAACCCTAAACTGAACTCAAGTCAGTGTCTTTGCAAGCAGTCAGGCAAGTTTGGCCTCATAAATTATTATTATGGCTATAGATTGCATAGCCAACATCCAGTCCCTTTCCCAGATCTCTAGCTCTTGTTTCATGTGAGAGAGTAAATCCTTCCCCTGTAGACGAAGAGAGAGCACTGCGATCATACATGCATGACGTTTCGCTCTCACACCCACTGTCTATGACCTTAGAGCAACCTTTCGTCTCCCTTATTTTTATCATCACGGCTTCTTTCAAGGATATGATCATTTGCTTGCGTTCGTCTGTTTCTGTATCCCATAAGCTCGCGCTTTACCCCGAGGCACAGGAGACCTGGGCCACGCTCGTCCCAAAAAGAGCTGAGCGAATCTGCAGAAAAACAGGATTAAATGAATTTATGCTCTCCTTCTCTCCAGGGGAAATAAAGCTAACGTGATTTCAGCTATGGGCATGAAGAGAGAAGGTACAGCACATAAAGTTGAGGATAGAAGATTTTGCTTTTTCCCTCTGAAATTTTATAGCACTGTTCACTACACCAGCTCTCATTAAAATAAATGACTTCCAATGCTATGTAAATGCCCCTTTAGCATCCATTTGTGTTACCTGAAGTACTTAAGGACTTGGTTGAAGGAGTCCATCGTTCTTTGCACTGACTGACCTGAGCTTTCCATCGTGAGGCGAGATGTTTTTTTGTACTCGCTATTAGACACAATCTCACCTCTGTGTGACTCTAGAAGAAACATTCATATTACTTCAGTCAACCATTAAATAGTCAAGACTGCAGGTCAGCGCTTAATTAGTGCTCGCTAGACGTTCAGTCTGCCGATCAGCTCACGGTGAGACAATGGTCAACGAGTTTGTTCTGCACATGATGAGCGATGACTGTACTTAAGATTCCAGGTAGTGTACTCGCAAGATACTGAGAGAAAACAGGAACTGGCTCGTTGATGCAAGGTGGTGTGTGTGTGTGTTTTTTTTTCTCAGATAGGCTTTTTGTTGCTAAATATAGAAGACCATATTTTTTCCCAAATCATCACCTGAGGCAGAGAGAGATGAAAGAGAGGAAGAGGTGAGGGGTGGGATGTCACACTGAAGAAAATGGGGCATTAGCACTTTTTGCACACTTGTCCCCAAGAAAAGGAGACGTGAAAGTGCTTAAGCATACTAATAGAAGATTTTAGCACACAGCTGGTGGAATATTGATCTGAGAGACTATATTTTGCCCCTCAGTCAGAGAGAATAATATTGGATTTATGAGATTGAGATGAGTTTTTCAATGTTGTTTTTAGAATCATTTTGTCTGCAGAGACTCTGTTTTTAAGATTGAACCGATGAACTCCTTTTATAGCGTGCGTTGCATGCCTGTTTATATATAGACATGTTTACACGCATTATTGTTGCTAATGTGTGCTTTTTTTTTCTTAGTTTAGTGTGTCTAAAACCACTAAACCCTCTGCTATGTACAATTCCACATTCAGACAAACATAAACATTGACTATTAACTATTATTTTAGTATTCATTTAATAAAAAATTATCTAATAATTATTTGTTCCCAGGTATGTCATGAATTATATAAATAATAATTAGCTTAGTAAAATTTGAAGAATCTGTTTCAAATTATTTTTATGTAACTGTATATAGAAAAGTATTATATATTAAAATTAATTATATATATATATATATATATATATCTAGCATAGCATTAGTTCTGGCAGGTCACGTTAGTCAAGCTCGCATCAGCTGACTCTCAGGTTTCTGTATCCCATAAGCTCGCGCTTTACCCCGAGGCACAGGAGACCTGGGCCACGCTCGTCCCAAAAAGAGCTGAGCGAATCTGCAGAAAAACAGGATTAAATGAATTTATGCTCTCCTTCTCTCCAGGGGAAATAAAGCTAACGTGATTTCAGCCACTCTCACCTCTCTCTGACTCCTGGAGAAGTATTTTGCCCTTGGGCTGACCTCCAGACAGCACTTTTTCCGTAAAGCAGAATCCCCCCCGTTTCGGAACCCCTCCACCACCGCGATGCCTCTGTGATTCACTGTTGAGGAAAATAGTTGAAGGGTTAGGGAAAAGAGAACGTTTAGTGTTTGTGTGTTTGAATGTGCTGTGAATAGGGACTGGGTTTGGAGTCTTTTGGATGAACTGTGCTCGGCACATACGCACTAACCACAGGGGCTTGGATTGTGGTTAATACAGCTCTGGCCACAGTCAGACTGAGTGACTGTTCAACACTAACCACTTCCTGTTTCTCTGAGCTGATCAAATGTCTGATCTGTTAAAGCTTGTTGGAGGAAGCCACAGAGACAAGAAACATGTTACAAAACATCTCATTTTGTCTAACAACCAAATTGTAAATAAAATCATTAGCAGTAATTGGTTGTAGAAACATACTTATAGGGATAGTTCACCCAAAAATGTAAATTCTGTCATTAATTACTCACCCTCATGTCATTCCAAACCTGTAAGACCTTTGTTCATCTTCGGAACACAAATTAAGATATTTTTGATGCATTCCGAGAGCTCTCTGACCCTCCCATAGACAGCAAGGATCCTTACACGATCAAGGCTCAGAAATGTAGCAAGGAGATCGTTAAAATAATCTATGTGACATCAGTGGTTCAATCATAATATTATGAAGCTACGAGAATGCTTTTTGTGCGCAAAGAAAACAAAAATAACGACTTTATTCAACAATTTGTCTCCTCGGCGTCACCCTATAGCGCCATTTTGGAGAGTATCACATACGTAAACAACATATGCAATGTATGTACATGGATACGTTGTTTACGTTCAGATCAAAGCGTAAAAACAACGTAAACAGTGTATCCGCGTACAGTGCTGCTGACACGGAACAGCGTACGTTGTTTACAGAAGTGATACTCTCCAAAATGGTGCTCTAGGGTGACACAGAGGAGACGAATTGTTGAATAAAGTTATTTTTGTTTTCTTTGCGCACAAGAAGTATTTTCGTAGCTTCGTAATATTACAGTTGAACCACTGATGTCACATAAATTATTTTAACGATCTCCTTGCTGTCCAGGGAGGGTCAGAGAGCTCTCGCAATGCATCAAAAATATCTTAATTTGTGTTCGAAGATGAACAAAGGTCTTGCAGATTTGGAACGACATGAGGGTGAGTAATTAATGACAGAATTTTCATTTCTGGGTGAACTATCCCTTTAATACAAGTCAGTATTGTCCCAATAATATTAATAATACAATACTTCAGCAAAGTAATAATATAAGCCAATTGTTTATTTTTCCATAATATCCTGCATTCTCTCATGTAGTTATAAATAGGTTTTTATACTTGAAAATAAATTATATTTGCAAGAGGATAATCATATTTGAGAGTCCATTATTTTTTGGGGTCAATGAGTATAAAAACCTGTGGTTTAATTTGTTGGCATCAGCTTGATATCAGTGTTTATGTGTGTTGAATTCTTGATTGACCAACTGTAGTGACCGTGACTAGTATTATTACATACAGCCGTCCAGGAGGAGCGCCAGCGAGCCAAGGACCGCTACGAGAACGAGGTGGAGTCGACCAGCAGTGCGAACGAAGACATGCCTGTGGAGAAGATCCTGGAGGCGGAGCTTGCTGTGGAGCCCAAGACGGAGACTTACATTGAAACCAATGTACCGATGCCCTCGGATTCAGTAAGTGACATCGCTTCATCTTTGTCCTCTGAAAAGCCTGGGAAACCAACCTCAGGTTTACTGTACAAGCCAAAAAAAAAACCTGTATACAGACCCTTGAGATACATTGAAGAACTGTTTTGTGTGATGGAGCTTTGAAGTAGTGGTTGCCTCTTGCTGCTCATGCAAGAAACTCTCTCTGTCCCCAAATAGTTGTCTTTTTTCTTTTGTTCTGTCAATAAAGAGTAGCAAAACATTTAATAATCAAACAATCAAGAAGTGAGGGATACGAAGAACATCGAATGCTGAGGTTCTATGTAAATCTGCAGGGTCAGATTTAATCTGGGCCTAGTTAGAAAAACAACATTTAAGAACCCCCAGAGCTAAGATGTCTTCAGCCATATGTTGTGGTGCCCTGCTTGACGGCACTTCTCTGTCTCTACTTGTTTTGGTGTAATGCGAGTGATTTAGCTTGTTGATGGCCGTGTTTGGACGTACGTGATGTCATAGTACACGTCTCCCGGGAAAGACTCCGTTTTCTCAGATTACTGCATTGTTTGAAAACAACTCATTCATCTATTAGTTCTGCTCATTCTCTTTGTTCTGATGCTGTTCTTTATCTGTCGGCTCCCTTTTGAATTGCAAAGCAAGTAATTTTGCTTATTAGCTTCGTTTCTGTTTGACTTCTATTAAGACTGATGAATTCTCATATTCCCTCTGTTTCTTATATGTTCTGGCCACTGTATTGAAAGGTATAGGTAGGTCTGGAAAGGATTGGATAGAGTGGAATTGAATTTGCGTTTTCTGCAATTTTGAAGACAGTGCCTGTGTTCCAATTCAGAGGCTGCATTTGAAGACTGAATGCATCATAGCAGTACGACAAAGGCTGTCCAAGTTCCAAGGCTCCTTCAAATGCAGCCTTGAAATGCGTCCTTCATTTCCCAGGCCATGAAGGATACTACAGATGGATCCTTCGCAGCCCCGACTATCCCAAGATTCATTGCGTGCCAGTAGCTAGTGTTTTTTTTTTTTGAGAGAGAGAGAGAATGCTGTTACACTTTTACTGCACAGTTATTCTTCTAGTTATTTATCTATAGTGACTAATGAATCAGAAGTCTCACACTTTCTCATTCTGCACTGGAAAATAATGTGGATGTCATTTTTGTCATTAATAATTCTTTTGACCACAATCATGTGTAGTGACAATCTAATATCGTGACAGGCCTATCACCACTAACCATCGCCGAGTCCACCTTCTTACAGCTCCGTATATTGGTGCATGTGTGTTTGTCTATCATTCGAACTTTAACTGTTTAAATGTGTGCTAACCGCTAAGCTATAATTCCAACTTTGAGGCTCAGTGTGTCGGAGCACGTATGTTAACCACTCGGCTACGCATCCAACTTCTTAATCTGTTTTAATGGAGTTTTGGTTGGTTATTCCCTGAGAGAAGCAGAGCAAGATAAAGTTGTTGAATTTACCTGTGTGCTGTGAAGTCTCCCTCCCTCGTCTAGTCACCATGACAAATCAGCACCACTAAAGTGATCATTGGCTCCACTTTCCAGCATTGTTTGAATAATGAAATACTCTGACAGTCCCCGGGAGCTTTCAGCCTGCCGTCAGCCTCTGAGGAGAGTTTTCTCATACAGGAAGAGTGGTAGAACAGGAGGAGGATAGAGAAGGAGAGAGAGAGAGAGTTTGGGCGGTTGAGTGCGTCTTTTGGGACTGCTCTGTACCGAAGCGAAAATGTTCTGGAAGCTGTTATGTGAGTAAATGGGGGTTATTTCTGGAAGATGAAGATGTGTGGGAACAGAGGACCGACGTTTGGGGAAAGGTAGCGAGACGAGGGAGAGCATAAGGCCTGTCATGAGGGAGAAGCTGCCAGGCTTTACATTAGAAAGCACTCAGTCTTTGATTCGCTATCTTGGTTGGGTTTGTCACTCTGTATCTCCAGTAGGGGGCTCGTTTTTTGTGAGAGTAGGGGCGAACCAAGGTTATTATTGCTTTGCGGTATTATTCATATTGTTCATTATTGTGTTTAGCTTTGCGATCAAAGTAGTTATTTTTAAAATATTTTCTTTCTTTTTTTACATTTCAGCTTTTAGTTTCAGGAATAGTTTTTATTCTATGGACATATTTCTGTTTGTTTTTTTGTATAGTGTATATATAATTGTAATTTAAGGAATCGGTTGAAAAAAAATAACATTGTTAGAGTTTAGATTGACATTTAAAATAACCAAGATCTTTGTGTAAAGAAGTACTGTGGTTTTATATATATATGTATGTATGTATGTATAATTTATTATTATAGTATGTATGC
>NW_015647033.1:535246-565836 GCF_001515625.1 Sinocyclocheilus rhinocerous
GACAGTTATTTTCATAGTTTAAACATTACAGTCTAACTCATCCTGCTGACTGTAGATGATGGTTTAACACAAGATATTAAAGAAAATGATGCAGTCTAGTGTTGGACAGCAGGGAGACACTTTACTGGAATATTTTCCCTCTGTAGCGCTTTCTTGGCCGGCAGTCAGAGGTATCGTCTCCCCCACTCACCCGGCTCCCTCCCGCTGTCCCCAGAGCTCCCCTTCTGTCTATGCTCTTTTGGAAGCCACTGCCCCGTGTGCTAATTAATCAGAGGACCTCGGCCCGAGAGTGCAGCTCATGAATGGGCCGCCACTGCTGCTTAATGGTTGGGGTTTGGCCAAGCTGAATGAAGTGTGTTTATCTCATGGTGACCTAGAACAGGAGTTAAACAGGCGTTAGTAACATGCCTCCAGTTAGGCAGGGAAGAGCCGCCTTTAAAGGAGGAGAATATGGTCCCGTCCGCTCATTTTTCACCTCTCTTTTTTGCTTCATTTTCACATTTAGTTTACATAACATTGAGTGTGATTAAACATATTTTAATCACATTATTTATTATTTATATTTATTATTGATATTTATTATTTAATTTGATATTTATATGTATAATACATCTTTAATATTTATTAATATTAATAAATATTTTAAAAAACTGCCATATTGGCCAATAACCAGTATTCTATTTCAAATTTCTAGGCTTTTTTTTCTTGCATTTTTGAAACCTCTAAGAGAGTTTTGTTGTACATGTAAACACACTCATTGTAGCCATTTACCAAGGTACTTGGAAACTCTTTGTTTTGTGTTTGTTTTACTGATTCAATACCTCTGACACACAGGAAGTGTTTCTGCGACAGGGATGTCACATGAGCTTGCAGACGTCTTGCGCAGCTGTAAATCCAGACTGCTTTTTCCCTCTCTGTTGTCACGTAACAATAATATAGTTTAAGCAGACAATGAAAAATTGAAATGTCTCTCATCTCTCCTCCTCAAGTGATAAAAATTTCATAGTGCGATATGCAATCGCGGCGTTTCTGCAAGAACCCGGGACCAGGATCTGCTGTGAATAATGCAGGCCGAATGCTTTCCATTCAGCGAGAACAAAAACAGCCGTTGTTTTGTGATGGTCATGAAGAGAATGTTATCAAAGCGTCTCCTCAAATCTGAAAGCGTTGTTGTCACTCGTGCCCCGGGGCTAGCGTTCGCCCCGCTCCGCCGAATCTCACAAGCAAATCATATGGCTGGCTGTATTCACACTAAAGAAATCATTCATGGTGGTTTTTACCTCCTCTATCAACCACTTATTTTCTGCTACTTGGATACATTTTAATCTAGATCAAGGTTCTTCAACTTTGGATATGGATAGGATGGATGTATAATCCCAATTTACATATTAATAAGGCATAAAAAGCCATTAAAATAATCATTATTGATATATTTATGTATTTATAAAACATTTAGCTGAGCTTTAGTTTTAAAGGGGTCATATGATGTGATTTCAAGTTTTCCTTTCTCTTTGGAGTGTTACAAGCTGATTGTGCATAGATAAGAATATTGTATTTTGTTTAACTAATTGTATCTTTTTTTTTCACAAATATTTGTTAAAAATCAAACAATAATTGGCAGACCCCTGTTAAAGACTTCAATTACAGAAATGCTTAAATTTATGTTTATTGTGCTAATATTTAGATTTGTGGATCTTTTTGTTTTTTTAAATCAAATTTTGGGTCATTTTTGGTTGTTTTGTAGAAGAAACGAGGTCAGTGTAAACAGAGCCAAGATAGCTATTCATCATTCATGAGTATTACGGTGTTTAACGAGAACTCTGGGAGTTGTATTCTTTTGAGGAGCGTCAGAGTCTCTTCACCACTTCGCTTTCCTTTATATTGTTGCTTTGTGAATTAATTATCTGTTTGTTTATGTATTTGTTAAAGAACATGGCAGAAACTGTTGCACCGAGGAGGATCGTCTGCATGTCCCCGATCAGCCACAGAAATATTCATAAGCTGCTTCTGTTTTCTGAGAGATGCTTTGCGTCTGGCTAACAGTTTGCCATCTCCAGCTTCTGCCTTTGATCTGCTTCTGTTGTCAGTGCGAGTTTTAAACAGCCGCTTAAATACTGTAGAGGGGAAACATTCAACAATTTCACAGGATTCTCCTGGGAGTTCCCGTGTTCTGATGCGAAATCACGGAAGAGCCCACTGTTTATCTGTCGTCAGTCATTTCCCAAAGTACAACTGTGGAGATGTTTCTTGCCTCTAATAATGGTCACAAAGTGGTCTCACAAAGTATTCAGACACTTAAGTTAAACTTGATGTCTGAATGACACTGCATCACATACACAATCTGAAAAGAGGCATCTGCAAATCTAATGATTTTAGAGCTTTTCTCAGAACTTCACATTTCTAAAGGCGTTTTTGTATTTGCTGACCAAGGTTAGTTTATTTCATTTTCTTTATTTTATTCAAAAATTGTATCTTTGTGGGTACAGCAGCTTTGTCAGTGGGGCAGTACCCTTAAAGGGACAAATTTGTACATTATCTACCCCTAAAAAGGTGCATATTAGTACCTTAGAGTAGCAGTATGTTACCTTTTTTTTTTTTCCCCCCTTTTTTTGTGTGAAATGTGAACTGTGAAAACGTCCTTTTTTTTTTTTTTTTTTTTTTTTTGACAATCTAGAACATTTGAAAGTCTTAAATGTTTTTTCTTCATTTTAAACACCATTCCCATCATGTAATTTAATTCTTTTTTCATTTTGTGTGTGTGTGTGTGTGTGTGTATACACTACCGGTCAAAAGTTTGGGATCAGAACGATTTTTTATGTTTTTTAAAGGAGTTTCTTATGCTCATCAAGGCTGCATTTATTTGATCAAAAATACAGGAAAAATGTAATATTGTGAAATATTATTATGATGTAAAATAACGTTTTTCTATTTTAATATACATTAAAATCTGATTTATTCCTATGATGCAAAGCTGAATTTTCAGCAGTCATTACTCTAGCCTTCAGTGTCACATGATCCTTCAGAAATCATTCTAATATACTGATTTATTATCAGTGCTGGAAACTGTTGTGCTGCTTAATATTTTTTTGGAACCTGTGATACTTTTTTTCAGGATTTCTTTGATGAATAAAAAGTTAAAAAGAAGGGCATTTATTTAAAATAGATAAAATGCATATGTGTCTTTTTTTTAACTGAGCTATTTTTTAAGGACTGTTAGATGAGGCTGTTTCAGTGACAGTGGCTGATATATTGACCCTTTCAGAAGCTCTTGACTCTTAATTGTGGTGTCACTGTGTCGAACCTATTAATAAACTTCCTGCGCTGCACTCGAGTGAATCTAGCAGGCTGCCAAAAGTAAGGTCAGGATTTTCCAGGAATGCACACTCCCTCCCACTAATAATTTAGATTAATATGAATATAATTTTTTTTATCCCCCTCTGTTTGTTTTCTTAAAAACTATTTGTCCTTTTGCCCGCTGCAATGTCCTGTTGATGTTTTCTAACGCCTTCCCTTTTGACACTTGAGTTGAAAAACGGCACTCAACGTCTATTTGTTCTCGTAAATCAGCATATTAGAATGATTTCTGAAGGATCATGTGAGACTTTATACTGGAGTAATGGCTGATGGAAATTCAGCTTTGCATCACAGAAATAAATTATATTTTAAAGGATATTAAAATAGAAACCATTATTTTATATTGTAATAACATTTTGCAAGATTACTATTTTTTTCTGTACTTTTGATCAAATAAATGCAGCATTGTTGAGCAAAAGAATCTTTTTTAAAAAAACATTACAAGATTAATGATTACTTACTGATCCCAAACTTTTAACCGGTAGTATGTATGTGTGTGTATATATATATATATACACACACATACATATATATATGTATATATATTTTATTCTGCAATGTCCTGTTGATGTTTTCTAACGCCTTCCCTTTTGACACTTGAGTTGAAAAACGGCACTCAACGTCTATTTGTTCTCGTCCTTTCAGAAAACCCTCTCCTGCTGCTTTCCTCTCTCCCGCACTCCATTGACTCACTCTTTCATCTTATAAAACAAAGCGGCGTATCTATCCCTCCCTTGGCTTCACGCAACGTGAAGCTGGAATCATCTAGGCCATTTTTCATATCTCTCATTTGTCCTCTCTCTTTGATGGAGCCGGAGCGTTCCGCATCGAGACGTGCTAATAGACTCAAATCTGCAGGAGGCATTAAAGGCAACTTGCCGTACGCAAATTCCCTCATGTGACATCCCCCACAAAGGCATTTTCAAGAACAATGCAAGAATTTTACCACACATGTTGTTTGACAGTTAATTGCATGTCCTTCTCTGGGTCCTTTAAATGTTTAGTAGCATTCCGTAAATGTTTGGGAACGAGCAAATATGTCAAAGTTAATTTAGTTCCAGGGAGCTTCCTGCAGGAAAGGCCTGCTTAGAAAGGGAGTCATTTTTTAGCACCAGCTCTCGGCAGGTATTTCCTGCGCAGGCCGGGGCAAAAGCACTGTTTGTTTTGCCTTCCTGTTCACTTCTGCTCTGAGAGAATTAGTTCTCATGTGTGGGGCCGAGGAGAGCGGTAGCAATCTTCAGTAATAGTTCCCCTTAAACGGATGGGTTATTATTTAGATAGCTAGCTATAAACATGTCAACATTTTGAGTAACTTCAACTAACCTTGCCTCACTGTGAAAGCAGTTGAACTGAAAGAGAAAATTAACTGAACTATGCTAATGCTAGCTATAGCACCCCTTGTGTCAACAGTGTTTACTCGGATTGTGTTTTAACATATTTCAAAACATCAGCGTGTGAAACCAGAAGTGTTTGCATTGAATTTGTTTTTCTGACATTTGGAAAGACCAGTGTTTGACACCTGTGTTCTTGTTTCTTCCACCAGCCCAATGATCCAGTCACAAACATCTGTCAGGCCGCAGACAAGCAGCTCTTCACTCTAGTGGAATGGGCCAAGAGGATCCCGCATTTTTCTGAGCTCCCGCTGGACGACCAGGTCATTCTTCTACGAGCAGGTGAGTTTAAGAGTACAAACAGATGCATACTTAAAAGAGAGAAACAGGATGAGTTCATTATAAAGTCAAATATTTAATTAGAAGAGTGTTGAAGTTAAGCTGCCTCTATGGCTGTTTCAAAACCTAGTTTGGTGCCTTTCTAGACTGCATTGTAGCATTCTGCTTGCTTGGAGGACGTGTTAGGTAGAGGTCGACCGATATGGGTTTTGTCAATTCTAGTAGGGTAAAACATAATTCCGCTTTCGAAACGGTCTGTTTTGCCCTGCCATCATAAGCTGAAACTGTGTGAACAAGAAGCGGCTGCAGCGTGTGAGTTGCTCCGTCTCTCACGCAGCCAGAGAGAGATTCTCCGGCGTTCCGCAACAACGCTTAGCTGCCCGCAGATGCGCCTGCCTATAAATCAGCCTAATTTGCAGCACAATCGGCCAATGCCGATTATTTAAAAAATGGCAAAAATCGGCCGATTAATCGGTCGACCTCTAGTGTTAGGTTTCAGAGGTGAACTAGAAAGTCTAAAAATGCCTGAAATTGCAAAAACCTCCCTGAATCAGGGTTTTTATTTATTTATTTATTTATCTATCTATTTATTTATTTGTTCACTCCTTTTTAACTGTGTGCTGTTTATATGGCTGTTTCAAACCTTATGAGCTGCCTTTTTAGACAGCATTCTAGTGTTCTGCCTACATAGATGACGTGCTGGGTTCAAAATGTGCCTGTTATCAAAAATGCTTAAATTTCTCCTTGAAAATATCATTGTGTATTGTATTAGATACACACACACAATATAAAAAGAGGCATCTGTGATGCAAATGTTGTAAATATATATATTTTTCAGAACTTTATTTCATTTTATTTTATTTAAACTTTCAACATTTGACAGTTTGAAAGTGAAAAAAAAGGGTTTGTCTTAATTTTGAACAACTTATCCATGATTTTGTTTTTTATAATGATTTTTGCAAGATGCTTATATTTGGAAAATGTATAGGCATTAGGAAAATTCTTTTTATTTGTTAATACTGTTTCTACTATTGTATCTTAAAGCTAAATTCTAGGTACTAAATCTACCTTTGATACAAAAAACTGCTGTCTGGGTTGGAAGTTAATATGGTTTTGAAAGGGAAACGCGACAAAGTTTCATTTCATTTACATTTAGTCATTTAGCAGATGCTTTTATCCAAAGCGACTTACAAAGTAGAAGCAATCAGACCAACGAGAGAGCAACAATATACAAGTGCTGTGACAAGTCTCCGTTAGTCTAGCACAGTGCACATAGCAAGGTGTTTTCAGAAAATTTCAGAAAAGTGCTTTTATATAAAAATGAATGTCAAATATTAAAAAGAGGTAAATGAAGTCTCCATGGCTAATATAGTGGTAACTAAAAGGGGCAGGTGTCCTCACTTAGTTAAAGGACAGCATTGATGTGTGAAAAGTCAGTTGTTCTGTCGCAACAGTTTGTGTACAGCATCAGATTTATGAGTGAGTTTCTAAGAAGCTGACAAAGTATGACAACTAGATGCTCTGTAAACCACCATTCTACAAATAAACTGCTTCGCTTTTAATTTCCTTTATGGCCCATTGTATTAACGAGTCATGCTTATCTTCCCAGAACAAGCTAAAGAGCATGTTGAGAGGGTCTTCTCTCGTTCTGTCTCTGAGCTCTCAGGTTTTCTATAAATATCCCCTTTAGTTCTGCTGTCTCACAGATGAAAGCATCTCAGCTGTTCCCAAGCTCAACTCTGGGGAAATGAGGGAGTGGGGTAGTTGCTAGGCAGACTAGTTAAAGGAGCCCTGTCACTCAGATGCTTGCTTAATTCCCTCTTACTGTGTGGAATGTTTTATCATGATTTTGTCTGTCTCTCAGGATGGAATGAGCTCCTCATTGCGTCATTTTCACACCGTTCAATAGCAGTGAAAGATGGGATACTGTTGGCCACAGGATTGCACGTGCACCGGAACAGCGCCCACAGCGCCGGAGTAGGAGCCATATTTGACAGGTTAGAATGATACTTACAGTGTTGGTCCGCTGAAAGTTTGTGGGGAAAAAGTGTTAAGAATAAAAAAAAACATAATTTTTTTAATTTCTGTAATATATTATGTACTATTTTATGTATGCATGTTTTTATATTATTTTATTTAAACATGTGTAAACCATATTGAATGAATTTTATTTATTTGCATTTTTTGTTTGTAATATATGAGGCTTTGGCTATATGGAATATATTCAAACGTGATGACACAAAGAGATGATCACACTAGAAATTTTCATGACAAGGGCAGAAGAGGAACCTTGACATTTCTGCCAGCGGAACTCTGAGACAGAAGGGCAGGGAGGAGCGAGCTTTCTATCGATTTACATCGATATTCATTAAATATGCAGCCGCGCTGGCAACAGAGGTCATGCAGAAATGGTTGAGTGCTCAGACAGAAAATGTTAAAGGAAATCCATTTGTGTGTCATTTATGATAAAATCAAAAAATATGGAGGGATACACACCCAGTGTTGCCAAGCGCTTTGCTCTGTATCTGTGCCCACAAAAACCTGAACAATGCTTTGCAATAAAGCTACCAGTTACTTTTTTTTTGTCCAGATCTCAAACTAAATATGGTTTGAAGAGGGCCGTAGTGGTTACAGAGTACAACGTTTAGTTGTGAAATGCGCACCAACACAGCAGCAGCACCACTTGTTGACATGAAATGCATTGTTCAGCATTCCCATTAATGAAGAAAGTTAGAAAAATAGAAATAAATTATATAAGAATAGCAATGATAAAAAGTAAACCTTAAGGCAAATGTATATTTTGTGCAATTTTTTATATAATATATGTATATTTTGTGCATACAGTGTGTATGTATATATATATATATATATATATATATATAATTAACCAATAAAGATTAAGTTTACATTTGTATAATACAATTTTAATTTTAAAAAGTTTTCTCTATTTAGTACAAGATAAATCTGTTTGTTAATGAGAGTATTTGTGACCCTGGACCACAAAACCAGTCTTAAGTCGCTGGGGTATATTTGTAGCAATAGCCAAAAATACATTGTAAGGGTCAAAATTATCAATTTTTTTAATGTCAAAAATCATTAGGATATTAAGTAAAGCTCATGTTCCATGAAGATATTTTGTACATTTCCTACCGTAAATATATCAAAACTTAATTTTTGATTAGTAATATGCATTGCTAAAAACTTAATTTGTACAACTTTAAAGGCGATTTTCTCAATATTTTGATTTTTTTGCACCCTCAGATTCCAGATTTTCAAATAGTTGTATCTCGGCCAAATATTGTCCTATCCTAACAAACCATACATCAATGGAAAGCTTAGTAATTCAGCTTATTTATCAAGCTTATTTATATATGATGATGTATAAATCTCAATTTCGAACCATAAACTTAGCCTATTTATGCTTAAAATGTTATGCTCAACGTATTTACTGAAAACATGCCTTATACACACTTTATTTGGAGGATATTGTTACTGAGAAACAAAACAGAAATACTGATTAAGAAAGTCATGACTGTAACAAAAAAGCTGTATTAACAGTAATTGGACATTAACATCTCCTGCAGCCGTGTCACCTGACTCTGTTCAAGACTCTGCTCTCAGCGCCCAGATGCTGCTTTAGCGATTAGAATACACCCGGCTCCTCTGGAAGAATGGATCTCAGTGTTAATGCTGCTCGCATTAAGATGCGCAGCCCTGATAATGTTTCTTTATCAGGTCCCCTGCAAGTGACAGCCGTGGCACAAATGAAGTGGATGGTCGACTTAAACACTGGGCTGAAGTTCCCCACCCCTCCACTTATTGTTCCAGGAGGCAAATTCAATTAGAGTGCGTTAAGAGTGGGAACGAGGATGCCTCGCACCAGTGTGTGTGCCGTCACCCGGTCACACAAAGGCCAAGACTGTCAGAGGAGACGTCACCCTCTGAATCAGAGGAAGTGATACCAATCTTGACATTTTATTGAGGCGGCATTGGTATTTGACAGTCACTGCCCGTCAAAGCAGTAGTGTAGTAATATCTGCCCACATGTGTCTCATTTCCCGACAACTGATCGTGTTGCAGTGTCCTTCATTAATAAAAATCTATCGGGGCAGTTTTAAGCAGTGTAGCCTTTTTTTTTATTTTGCTTTTTATTTGAACACCATAAAGTTTTTACAATGACATGTTTGACAAGGGGTAAAAATAAATAAATAAATAAATAAAAGTAATAAAAACAATTGTACATTGTAAAAAGAAGGAAAAACAACATAGATTATATATATATATATATATATATAGTATATACATATATAAGAAATTTTTTAGACCTTATAGAACTTACAGAGTTGACAGAGTATATTGTTTTATGATGCATTCTCATTTAGGGCAAGAAAAGGGACCCCATGTTCTCTATACTGACCATGACTTCCTGAAACTCTAATTATAGCAGGTTCATACTTGGCATTATTCAACCTGTTTTCAGTCTTAACCTGTGTGTGTTTTCTCCTATATTCAGGGTGCTGACGGAGTTGGTGTCAAAGATGAGAGACATGGAGATGGATAAAACAGAGCTAGGGTGCCTTCGAGCCATTGTCCTCTTCAATCCAGGTACTACCCTATGGGCCCTATTTTAATGATCTAAGCGCATGGTCTAAAGCGCATGGCGCAATTGCGCTTAGGGTTTTGCTAGTTTAAGGACGGGAAAAATGGTCAGCGCACCCAGCGCATGGTCTAAAAGCGTTGTACCTATTCTCTTAATGAGACATGGGTGTGTTTTGGGCGTAACGTGCCATAAACCAATCAGAATGTCATCTCCCATTCCCTTTAAAAGCCAGTTGCGCTCGCGCCATGGCGGATTCGCTATTTACATGGCGGAATAAAATTTTTAATTTTTTTAAATGTTTGTGTGCTGCTGCGCATCCCTGTGTGTGTAATAAGCAAAGTGTACGCGCGTTGTGCACCCGCCTATAGGCGCATGTTACTAAAAAATATTGCGCCAGACTTTAGACCAGGTTTTTGTTGGTCAGTGGTGCAGTCTATTTCAGCTGCCTCAAAATAGCAACGTGCCAGCAATGCGCTTGAACACACCTCGTTTTCAGACTAGCACGCCCATGGGGGCGCAAATGCATGTGCTATTTAAACAACGTGGCGCAGGACGTGAAAATGACAACTGCGTCGGGCTGAAACTAGCAAAAAAACACTTGCGTCGCGCTTTGCGCCGCATTGCGCCAGGTGTATGATAGGGCCCTATATGTGATGCTACCAGTCAAAAATGTGTTTCTAATGATAAAAATCTAAAGACGTATAGCTTTAGTTCTTGAAATCAATATTGTAAACAAATTCAAATTGCCTGTGATGTTTTCCTGATCCCATGTCCAATAATTTCCTGTCAGTCACTCTTGATTGTCTTAACACTGGCCTTTGTACCCCAGAGTAAACATACAGTCACTGGCATGAAAGTGTCTCCCATTCATTAATGAGGAAGAATCCAGCACATTGCTCATTCTCCGAGGACAGACCTCTCTTCTTTTCCCTTCACTTTATATAGTGGGGGGAAAAGACAGCTCTCATTTTCCCTCTCAGCCGCCTCTTCCAGAGTACCAGATTGAGTTGAGAGAAAAAAATTGTGTTAGGAATCGAGAAACGTTTTTTAGAGCAATTCTGCATTTTGAAGATATTGGTTGGGTTCCATTAGTGGTGTTTTAGCGGCTGCATTGTTCTTCTGGGAGGATGTGCTGGAGCACTACTCCAAAACTTAACTTTGTTATGCATCTTCTATTTCAGACTCCAAAGGCCTGTCAAACCCAGGTGAGGTGGAGGCGCTGAGAGAGAAGGTCTATGCCTCTCTGGAAGCCTACTGCAAACAGAAGTACCCTGAACAACCTGGAAGGTACAAGAACCACTTACCTGCAGGACCTGGATGATATATATTGAGATATGATCAAAAATATCTTTTTTGAAGAACAGCTTCATACTTCTCAGCTCTTGTCTGACTTCAAAGGTTGTCAGATTGTCAGAGTCGTATCAAGTACAGATGAAAGAGCTATCAGTTTAATTGGACATCCGTCTTGTTTTTACGGCGTTTGATTATGTGTGTTTTTGTGTGCAGGTTTGCTAAGCTGTTGCTGCGGCTCCCTGCCCTGCGTTCCATTGGACTGAAGTGTTTGGAGCATCTGTTCTTCTTCAAGCTCATAGGGGACACGCCCATCGATACCTTCCTCATGGAGATGCTAGAGGCGCCCCACCAAATGACATAATGACATAATGCCCTCCTGTTGCCGGGGGGACACAAGGGTCTGCCACCCCAAAGGCCCCTTAGAAACTGAACACGTGACACCATTTCCCAGAGCAAAGGAACTTTCAGAACCAATACACAGTCATGGCGTCCATGGGTCTGTTTTATACTTTGTATAAAGATATAAATATATATACAACACATAAGAAAAAAGATGACAATGGGCTTCAAGCCCACAGACAACAGTGGACACGAGTGTATCAAACTATCCTTCAATGGGTGCATATGAAAAAAAAAAAAAACGATAGATTTAGTGGAGGTGCAGTAATTGCAGGAATGTCTTGCGCAGGGTCGTGTATTTTGGGATACAATGGGTCTTATGAGAGGGATCCAGGGCTATAATCAGCCTCATTCAGGATTTAATAGGGCCATCCTGGGCTGGCGTGTCTGGGCACATGAAGACTTATGGGAGATGATGGTAATGTGGGTAATAATCGGGGTTTCTAACACAAACATAGTGTTTTCAGCCCCTGGTGGGAGTTTTTGCGATTACAATCCTGCTCAAATTGCCGTTTTTCCCTCAAGCGGGCAGTTCCTGATAGAATGTTCTTGTAATTACCGTCATTTAAGAAGTGAGTTTGCTCTGAACCAAGTGAGGAATCACAGTTCACCCCGAGCATCATCAGTGGTGTGTGGGAGACGCAATAATGACGTAACTTCAGGATCAGACAGGAAGGGACTCCTGAGGTCGCTGGGAGCAGATCCCAGCATCTAATGAGCCACCCTGAGTTTTGGATTATGATCATTCACACTTGTTCATTATGCACTCGAAACATGAGCTTTTAAAAATCCAATCTGCCTGTTCTCACAGAGCCCATGATGCTGAACGATGTAAACTAAGGACGCTTATAGTGGATATCCTGCCACCTGTAAGCCGCCCACATGTCCCACTGTGTCTCGTCTGTATACCAATTCACCTCAACACTTGTACAGTTTATTACAGCCAATTCAGTATTGGTATCCTGTATTTTTTTTGGATGCTTTTTCAAAATGTGTGCCGTTACCTCTCTTTCAGTCACTTTTACTATGGTATATCGAGTCTTTTGTGTCCCCCGTCCACTCCTGCGTCAGCCGTTCGCACGAGCCGCCTCATGCATTCAGGTCTTGCAAATGTGTGTTATCATTAGGATGTTTCTAAGCACTTAACCTCATGTTTCATGTCCCATTGTTGTGTTTTTGGAGCTGCCTTTTTTTATGGGGTATCATGTTTCCTGGGTCTTTTCTTTATTTCTGTATGCTGCTGCTGCTAAACTATGCATTTAGCATTTTTTGTTTTTTCTCCCCAAAGACTGTCCATAGTGAGGTTGATTTTCAAACTCTGGCAACGAAAGACCACATGTGAACAAGGTTACACCGCCAGGACCAAGATCCGGGTCTCCAGCAGTTTATTGAGAGCCATTAGGAGTGGAGCAGTACTGGTAGGGAATAATACTGAGGCAATGGGAGAGCTGAGACTTCCACCTAGTGGTGGAGATGCAGCACTGCAACATTACTTGAATTTTGTGCAAGTATTTAATTGGATAAAAAATGGCACTTTTACGTGATATTATCAGTGTTTGTTTTTGTTTGAGTGCAGTCTCACAAGGGTCTTCAGCAATAGCTTGATTTCGATCACTCGAGATGGTTTATCCAGAGTGAAGCCCAACCAACTTCAGTCGATGCTGTTTATTAAGATTCGTCTCTATGATTACATTTCTAAAAGATCAGCTTTTCGTCCTCTTACCCTCATTTCCTTTGGTGGCAAATGAATTTCAATGGCTTCACTAGACTTTTTAATGAATTAATATTTTGGATCACTGGTATCTTGAAGCCATATTCAGGTTTGAGATCAAAAACTTTCTCCTGTTGGAAATGGAGTAATGCAGAAATTATAACCTAGATAGAATTAATGCATACACAAATGCTTTATAACATAAAGCTATATTTTGTCTATATGTAAATGTGTGTATATTTCTAAATATGAAAGTAAATAAATCCAGTCTTTAAAATGTTTCCGAACAATTATTAGGGAGCCAAGCGTTTTTCTTAAATTGACTAAAACCAGGCCATAATTGCACTGTTGTATTCTCGGATACTAGAAATGTTTTTAATTGCTGAAGCTTTTGTGTTCAGCCTTGAATTACACACACAAAAAAAGTCCAATTTTAGACTAATACCAGCAGTTCAGAGCCCTAAGAAAAGATCGTACACCAGCTCCTTGACTTATGAATCATTTTATGTTCACAAAACCTCAAACAAATGTCTTGTTAGTGAAAAAATCTAAAGGAACCTGTTGCTTAGCCACTTTTTTGCCATTTAAACTAGCGAGGATAAACTTTGACCCTGACACAGTCACCGCTTCAGTCGTCACAGAGACAGGACCTTTTTAAAACGTTGAGAAAACTATAGGAAAAAAAATCTATTTTTGTACAAATGTAATTTTATCCCTTGCTTATATATCCTCCCTTCCTTCCTCTTTCTGTGGGCTGTTGTATACATTGTGTAAATGTTGATTTGAAGTGGGAAAATTCAAATCAAGAGCATTTGAAAGTGGATTGTGTGAGGGATGATTCCGACACCTTCACCCTTTTCACCTCCACTTTGCCTTTTGGTTTCCTTCTTTCGCTATCTCAGAGAGAAGGACTGTCCTCTCATCATATTTTGTCTTATTTTTAAGGAAATGAAAAAGGCATCTGTTCTACTTTGTGGGTTGTTCTTTGATGTTTTGTCTTTCAATCAAATTAAACGTCTAATTAAAAATATGATATGTGTTATGTCTTCACTAACTTGTTGGACCTACACATTTTCTATTAATTCCAATATAGTAAGGAGATTCTTGGGTTACACTTTATTTCGATAGTCCACTTTAGACATTCTACTAACTATAAGTAACTTTGTAACTACATGTCAACTAATTCTCATTAATCTGCATCTACATGTCTACTAACTCTCAGAGTAGACTGTTAGGGTAGGTTTAGGGTTAGTAGAATAAGTTGACAAAGAAAGTGTTAGAAGATAGTCTTAAGTGTTAAGCAGACAGTCTACTAATACTCTACTAACTGCTAGTTGACATGTAGTTGCAAAGTTACTTACTGTTAATAGAATGTCTAAAGTGGACTATCGAAATAAAGTGTTACCGATTCTTGCCTCATGGGATAAAAAATAATGCATGTATGTGGTTTATCACAGGTTTATCAGTATTTTCCAACTCTGAAGTTAATCCAACCATATTTGTAACTACACTGGGGTAGTTTTTTTTTTTCCTAGTACAAATGTTACCAACATACACAACGCTGAAACAATACTAACCCCCAAGGACGTTCTGTACGAGTAAACGAGGGATGCAGTGCCTTCTCAAACTATTGGATGAGAAAATAATCCACAGTACAAAAATAAAACCGCTGTAAATGGACAGACTCACTCACAACTCACCCACCCACTATTTATTGAGCGATCAGCTTGGTGAAATCCATCTCTATGTCTGTAACCACAATGCATTGTTTACCGAGAATTGATGTCTGGTGATCCAAATGGAAAGGGACTATTAAAAAGGGTAGCTGGACTTCTGTTCAGCAAACTATACATGAAATATAAAAATGGATACTGCATTTTTATACTGCGTTAAAAACATCTTGCAATATGTCAATGAAAACACTTTAATAAAAGAATAATTAGGCTACTCTACTTCAGGTCAGGGGACGTGGCTGTGTGACATCCATTGTTGTTCACACTGAATTTGGTGGAATTATTGCTATTATTCAAATATGAACATCTCTTTCTTGCTTACAGGCAGCACAACTACTAGTTATGTGCGAGAAAGCTTGCCTGTATGTGGCTGTGCGATTATTGCAATAAGGGTAAAATCTTTGCGTGGCAGATGCAGCTGCCACTCGACCTGCCACCAAAGATTTTACTCCTCCTCAGTTGTATTGTTTTGGGATCTGGGAAGATTTTCAGTTTAATCTACTAAATGGCATAGTGGTGTAAGTACACAACAGAGCATTTTCAAAAACAATCTAATTTTAAAAATATTCCAGAGCAGTTTTTCGAATTATTAGAGCTAATAGGCCTATATACACCCATATAAACATCTTTAACGTTAGTAAAATATTTCAATGTTACATATGTTGAGTATTTCCGTTTATTTTATCCAGTTTGTTTCAGTTTACCTTCTGTATGTTGTTGTTTTGTTGTTCCCCATCCTGACCTCTGCTGGTCACAGAGAAAGTGCTCACGGTTTTCTCAGTTTTAGACTGGTGCTGCCGTTTTCTCTGGGCTGCTGGATCCAACATGATTCCTCTCACTCTCAGACTTGCTTTCTGTTTAGATTCCTCTGGGTTTATAATTTTCTTTTTTTGTAAGGAAGTGTGTAATTAACTGTGTACTTACAGTAGGGAATAAAATATCAGCTTGCAGAATGATCGAACAGAATGAAAATGTCATCCTGTTTCTAAGCATTTCAGCAACATATTTTGTGTGTTTTGCATATTTTAAATTATGTGAAACAATATGCAATACTGAACATTTCAAACAGCAGTATGCTATTGTAGTCATTTTTTCTAGATTCCCTATTTAAAGAAATATGATTATAAAGAACTTGATTATCTTGCCATTTTCTTTTACATATACGTTACATAATGGTATGTGTTTCTTCTGTCTGCCAATTCACACCCACTACTTGTATTGCCAGAAGGTACTCTTGCTATATAATCCATACATTATGTATAGACCAGTGCTTTATTTAATGCGTTTAAAATGATTGAAATTGAAAAAAAAAGTGTCAATAAGAATATTAATTCTTTAATATGTAATAATTAATATGATTCATTTACCCATGCTTTTTAACATTTTTATTTTATTTTATTTTATTCTATTCCTTTTGCAGGTTGCCATCAGATTTATCCTGAAGAGGTCAGTGGACTTCCTTTTTGAAACTGTAAGTTGGCAAAACTTTATGAATATATCTAAATTAATCTAATTTATCCAAGTACAAGTTTGTGAGAAAAATCAAACATGCATATAATGAACCTTTTATTGAATTTTATTCTAGCCTGGATGTTTATATTCTGAAGTGGCTATAAATCTGGTGATGAAAGTCCCTAGTGTATATGCTGGAATGGTTTGAAGAGGAAGATGATTACATCCTCATCCTGGAGTATCCATGTCCCTGCAAGAGTTTGCGCAGATTCCTCAATGACAACAGGCCACGACTAAATGAATCACTGGCACGTGGCCTGATGATCCAAGCGGTCCTCAGAGCAAAGCACTGTCTTGACCGGGAGGTCTTCCATTGCAGCATCAAAGAAGACAACATGCTGGTCAATACATCGACGATGGAACTCAAATTAATAGACTTCAGTAGCAGTTGCCTTGTCAAATGTTCTGACTTTAAACATAACCTTTTAGATGTTAACTTTTTGTCTTAATGCTTACAATAAGCTCTAATAAGATGTCAGTCTTGTGTGTAGTGATTTAATGCTAATATGCTGCATTTACAAGCACAGATATGTGAAAACGGACAAATGAAATGTTTGTTCAGTGTAAGAATCTTTCTTTAATGAACAGGAGGTCACTACACACATACGTGCCCCATGAAATATCATGCAGGCCCAACAACAGTCTGGAGTTTGGGTGCCGTGCTATACTCAATGGTGACCGGAAATCAGACTGGATTTGACAGAATGATAGCCAATGTGACGATTGATCACACATTATCCAGAGGTAAGGGAACTGTTAACTACCAATAACACAAAGACGGTAGCATTTTCGTTACATGAATTTTCATACATGACAATGTTTGCATGTCACATGGACATACGTGACTAACCAGCTCTCTTGTGAAAACCTGCACAGAATGCCAGGATTTGATAAACCGGTGCCTGACTCGTGATCCTGCAGAGAGAGCAACTTTAGAGGAGATCTTACAGCATGAATGGTTTCAACAGGGACAAATGTCAGGAGTAGCTCAGGAGTCAGGTAGTGTAACATAGGGAAGGCAGAAGAGAAATCCGAAATTATTTTTGTGAAAAAGCAAGCAGTGCTTCAATTTTTCTTTACATTTATTTATTCAGCAGATGCTCCAAATCAGCCCCAGTGAGGGAAAACAGCACAAACCATTCAGCATAGAGTCTTCAGAGGGTCATGATTAGTTAAACAATACGCAGCAAACTTGGTGCACAAAAAGAAGAAAATTACTATAGTAATAGTAGTGCACAAATAAAGAAGCAGTAAATAGAAAAAAAAAACTTGGAAGAACTAATCTAGTGCACAAAAAAGGAAAAAAATGTCTTTGAAGAAGTATGAAGTAGACGGTGTAATGTAAAAAAAAAAAAAAAAGGAGCAAACTTATAGACTCTGTGCTCCTTATAAATCTAGTTAATTTATTGGGTGGGTGGGAAGGGATTGGCTTAATAAATCATTTAAAATTTTACATATGGAGTTTTTTTTTTAATGATACGCACAGACAAACACACACACACACGTGGTGATGATGTAGTGCAAACCCGCTTTTCTATTGGGTTTGTGTGAATTTGGAGGCCAAGGCATTAACAGAAATTTACCATCATTTTCCGCAAACCACTCCTTGATGATTCTGGAATGGTGCATTATCTGGTGTGGCATGGTGCATTATCCTGTTGGTAATGGCCATCACCGGCAAGGAACACAGTTCCCATTTGTCCACAACAATGTTCAGATACCTGACAGCTGTCAGGGATTGTGATATTGGGATAATGGGGCCTAAAGTGTCCCAAGGAAACATCGCCACAGCTTAACACTGCGCAGTACATCCAGGTGCCAAAAAGAATCATAAACATTAAGCATATGTAAGAGTTAGTGGATCCATGTGTTGTGTTGGTCTTCACATGTCTCATACGGCTGTCATGAATGAATTTAACGTTAACCTTGCAGTGTCCAACTTTTGAATTGAAATCACCCATCACCACGAGGTAGATGCAGCGCATGTTCATTGCCTCCTCAAGGTCTTCATAAAATAGCTCTACCTCTTCATCTTCTGCTGCTGCGGTAGGGGCGTGGAACTTGTTCTGTTGGGGAAAGGTAAGGGTGAGGATGCCAAAACGAGGCTTGGACACATCTAAATGATCAGTGTGCTTTGCCCATTCGCTCGACACAATAAATCCAATTCCTCCTACACTCCTTAATCCTTCCCCAATTCAAGTGCTACTGTTGATCCGTCCTTCCACTCTGCATAAAGTTCTTTAAAGGGATAGTTCACCCAAAAATGAAAATTCTGTCATTAATTACTCACCTTCATGTCGTTCTAAACCCGTAAGACGCCCGTTCATCTTCAGAACACAAATTAAGATATTTTTGATGAATTCTGAGAGCTCTCTGACCCTCCCATAGACAGCAATGCAATTACCATGATCAAGGTCCAGAAACGTAGCAAGGAGATCGGTAAAATAATCCATGTGACATCAGGGATTCAACTGTACTTTCACGCAGCTGACACAGAATAGCATACGCTGTTTACGTCCAGCGGATACTCTCCAAAATGGCACCAGGGTGACGCGGAGGAGACGAATTGTTGAATAAAGTCGTTATTTTTGTTTTCTTTGCATACAAAAAGTATTCTCATAGCTTCGTAAAATTACGGTTGAACCGCTGATGTCACATGGGTTATTTTACCGATCTCCTTGCTACATTTCTGGACCTTGATCCTGTTAATGTGACCGCACCCTAATACTAATGCTGTTTCAGATTGCTGAGGTGTTGTATCCAATGGCAGACTACTGGGAAGTAGACCTGAACCGTCTTCAGTATTTCGAGGCCCGTGGATTATCGCTATGAAGAATTTATCAGAAGAGGGGTATCAAGACCTCAGTTATTTAAGCTAAACAATTTCCCTTCTACAGTAGCTCTGAAAGTTTGTTTTTGCATATTAAGACTTGACGAAACATATCCCTTTTCTGCTTCACAAAAAAAGGGGAAAAAGTGTTTAGAATGACGACAGAACTGTAACTTCAGCATCATATCATTCTCATATAATACTTGGTTTTCCAATAGTGAAGAGAATGAAATATTCATGTAACTGTTTGAGTGTAAACATTCTTGTGGAAGAGGAGTCCCTCATTTACAGGCCCAACACATTCTCTTGTATGTTATTTGTTATTTTACTTGAGGAATCAAACTAATTAGCAAAATCAAAAACCTGACAACATCAGTGGGCAACATGCAATGCAGTTGCATCCTGCAGATGTTTTGAAATACAGTCTTACGATAAATGTCCTTGTTCTATCTGTCAAATAGGAAAGAGGGCCAAAGATGAATGACAGCGACGGCATTCAAGACCACATCCTGCATTACACTGCCATCTACCTCTCAGAACAAAGTCAGACCAATGAAAATAGCAAAAAAACAGTCTACCAAACCAAAAAAATCCTCAGGCTTTGCTCTTGATCCATCATCAGACCAGTTTCAAAGTCTTCCTCCAACACCAGAACACAGTGTGTCCTTGATATGTGAATATAAGAGATGTGAAAAGACGCACTTGTTCACAACGGATCAGACGATCAGGAGGACCCCTGGGTGACAAATAATGACAGCAGAGTGATGGTGACTTCAACAAGCAGGGCTTTGAAGCTCTTTGAAGGCCGTCTCTGTGTCAGCGATGCAGCTATGTGACCGTGAAGACTCCATCTCCACTATGGGACTGTCCACCGCCGCAGTGGTGGCCATTAGTGTATAATGTTCTGGTAGCCAGGGAGAGTCCCAGTGCTGACTCTAGAGAACGCACATCAGAGGAACGAGCAGAGGTACTTGCTGACGGCGTGAGAGAAAAAATTGGCAACGGAATGCTGTTTATATTTTGTACTGCCTGCAGCAATCAATTGCAGACTGGGCGACATGGTTTGTCATGAATTAATATTATTTTGAAAACATAATTTCAGAAGTTTCTTTGCTGTTCATAGAGGCCTGCAAAAGAAACACTTGAGGACGAAGAGTGATTTGGCTCAGCGTGGGCTGCTGGGACTGTACCTAAGCTCTGTTATACTGAGTGTTTTAGGTAAAGAGACTCTCAATCGCCTCTTTAGAGCCATTCAGTAGTTCCTGACCATGTCAGTGAAACCCCATACTTGCACCTAAACAGCTAGCAATCAGCACTATGCTAATTAGCAGGTGAAAACAAATAAAAGGTCAAGGGCAAGAACAGAACTGTGTCTGAAAGAGGAATTTTTATGTTTTATTGTGTTTTCTGGCATAAACAGTAGATTTATGATTATGAATGTTTAATAAATACAGTGAAATATCCATACAAATCTAGAGTTTTTTTAACATAAAAAAGTTATGGCATACATTACAGGCTACAGTAAGACTATTTTTGGCTACTCTCACATTTCTAGGCAATAGATAGTTAAAATGTTTAAATTTAAATTTAGCTGTGCCTCAGTTCTGCTGATTGTTCCCAGGCTATCTCAGTAAGCTCAACAGTTGCTCCATCTTTGCTTTTTCCACCTCCGGACTCATCGGCAATTCCTGACCCTTCTTGTCCTGTGGAGCCAAAGAGAGAAATGAAGAGGATGAGGTGAGTCAGCTGCTGGTAGTGAGAGGACAGGGGTGCCACTAACAATCACAAACACTTCTCAGTGTGAAGCTCCCATTTAGGGCTGCAACTAACGATTATTTTGATAATCGATTAGTTGGTCGATTATTTTTTCTTTTCTTTTCTTTTTCCGATTAATCGGATTAAAAACAATTTTCTTTTTTTATTTTATTGACAAAAACACACTATTCCACATTCTGCCCAATGTCCTTAAAACAAACGTTCCAACTGAATGCTATGAAAACATACAGTGCTTAACAATTTATTAGACCATCTGCCATAATAAAGAGAAAACACATTTTACAAACTCAGTGGTAACCAATAGGTAAGAGTAATGTTCTGCAGGAACACACGTTTCGATTTGGACGGTAATTGTTTCTCATATGGACGTCTGTAAAAATAAATTTACTTATCACCTCAGTGATAAAACTCATTGATTACGAATAGGGCTTAGTGTCATTTGTTTATCCTGTAAAAGGCTGTTATGAAGCGTCTGATATTTATATTCAGACAATTACACGCTTTTATCCCCTTACAGTTCCTACTCTCATAAAATATGCGCAATGCATGTTGACCATTAAACCTTAATTTAACTTTCAACAACAGATATTTCAGCACAATAAATGTTTTTGCGCTGATTATTAATTGTCTCTGTTTTCCGTCTGTCTGACGCGCGTGCACGCGCTGGCACTCATTCAGTAAAGATTAAAATTTAACACAGACTGTCAGGACGGACCTTTATGCAAAAATGGAAATGCTCGCGTGAATTTGTGACATTTATACATAAGGATATGACCGTTAACTGAAAGTTTTTTTAGCTTAAAGCTTAAAATAAAGAATTCTCATGTTTTGGGCATAGACCACCTGCCATAATAAAGAGAAAACACATTTTAGGAATCTGTCAAAAAATTGTTTAAATCAAAATTTTTTTATTGTCATTTATTTATAACTAAATACTTTTATTTATTCACATAACAAAAATGGCCTCCTATGCCCTTCATAGCTTGCGTTCTTGCTGGCATTGTTTAAGTACTTTTTGACTGTAATTGGGTATCTGAAAAAAAAACACTATAAAGCTCTCTGCCTTTCTTTCATAGATAACAGCAATAATTATATTATAGCATTAGAAACAGCCTACTACTGTTACTAAAGAGCTTATGCATATTTGAGGACTAACCCATACAGAAAGCTAAAAAATTATTTTGGTAATCACCAGTACTGTTAGTTTAGAGCAGCAGTGGCACAAACCATAATTTGTTAATAACCTTACATAAATTTGTTAAGCATTGTATATAGTGAATATAGTTTAAATCTGTGCATTGAAAATTAAAATAATAATAAAGATGATAAAGACGAATGAAATCACAAACTCAGTGGTAACGAATAGGTAAGAGTAATGTTCTGCAGGAACACACGTTCATTTGACCACAGTCACGTCATAGCCCGATTTGGACGGTAATTGTTTCTCATATGGACGTCTGTAAAAATAAATATAGTTATCACCTCAGTGATAAAACTCATGGATTCCGAATAGGGCTTAGTGTCATTTCTTTATCCTGTTAAAGGCGGTTTTGAAGCGTCTGATATTTATATTCAGACAATTACACGCTTGCTTTTATCCACAGTTCCTACTCTCATAAAATATGCGCAATGCATGTTGACCATTAAACCTTAATTTAACTTTCAACAACAGATATTTCAGCACAATAAATGTTTTTGCGCTTATTATTAATTGTCTCTGTTTTCCGTCTGTCTGACGTGCGTGCACGCGCTGGCGCTCGCTCATTCAGTAAAGATTCAAATTTAACACAGACTGTCAGGACGGACCTTTATGCAAAAATGGAAATTCTCGCGTGAATTTGTGACATTTATACACAAGGATATGACCATTAACTGAAAGTTTTTTTGCGCTGAGGACGCACACGCATCTGTTAAAGCGCCTGACAGAGCAAGCCATTACGCTAATGCATTAGCTTAAAGCTTAAAATAAATAATTCTCGTGTTTTGGGCAGCTTGGATCACGTAACTCTACTGCAGCATCTCATTCTGTTTCCTCCACTATTTTAGATGCATTTTGTCCATAGAAATAAGTAATTCAGTGCTTTAATTTGACGCGACCGGCTGAAGTTGGACAAGTATGTAAACTCCGTGGACGTGCACTGTGGGCAGACCCGATTAATCGATAGTGAGAATCGTTGTCGATGATTTTCATAATCGATTTGATCGATTAGTTGTTGCAGCCCTACTCCCATTTAAACGTTTCCATCTCGACCGGCGGAGGTAATGAGAGAGGTGTTAGCGTGACGTTATTTCCTCTGTGTGTTGTGCTGTGGTGGAAAAAAACGCTAACACCGCGGCCAGAGACTCGCTCCAATCTCGCATGACATTTGTCTGATACGATTACAGTGACACATTGGTCCTTTGGGGGAGAATAATCAAAGATCACTTACTGACCATGCCATGATTGTAATCAACTAAACCAGATCAGATGAACTTCTCTGCAGAGATGTAAATCACTAATTAAACGCTATTCTGTTCCCGTCAATCATTAGGCAACATTTTAAGGAATTATGAGTCTAGCAATCATTCTGAGAACATCTGCTAAATTTGCTCAGCAGAATGCTAATGTTCAGATATTCACAGAGCTGCAGTGGAGGGATCTTCAGTGAGCTCTAATAAGCAGCTCAAAGTTACAGCTATTAATATAATCAATCAAATCCTAACCAGGGAGGGCCATTGAGTGGAATAAATTTGCTAAAATGACTATTTTGAAAATTATTCACATCATTTGACTTTGAAGCTGTCACAAAGATGCAGATACAGCAATTCAGCACATGTAGCACAGCACTGATCGATTAATAATGTGATTTGATTTTTCATCTCCTACCTTAGGCTTCTTGCGGAGGTTGGGAGAGAGCTTGAGGCTGGTGACATGGCCGTGGCCATCGCCCACGATGATGATGGGATGGACAGGGTTGAATTCAATGTTGAAGAGCTTGGTCTTCTTGGACACCACTTTTTGCTGGCAGAGAGCCTCATATTTGTTGATGCTGAGGTCGAACACATGGACCTGAGAGAGAAATGGAGGAGGAGCAGGCAGTTTTAGTCTTTGCATTAATGTTGTGTGAGTTTATGGTTTGATATTTTCAGTGTAATTAGCACCTCTATAACGTATTCTCTTGCAATCATCAAGCATAAGATAATGGATTTTAAATTTAATTGTAATCACATCATCCTCATTGTCATTCATGTATCATGCTGCCCACCTAAGAATAGTCTCTGCTCTAGCAGAAGCCAGAGACGGGAGATGGGGGACATAGGATACAGGCTTAGATACTCATTAGTACATTTCTCGGACATTATTATTACGATAAGTGGTTTGGAAAATGAATGTATGGATGATTCTTTCTGATTATTGATTATTTTTGTTGTTATTATCAAAATAGAATTTATCTTAGTCTTAGAATGCAGAAATTGTGGATTTTACTATTGTATATCTCTAAAGAGGAGTCGGTTGCGCTGTTTACCTTTCCTTCAGTGGTGACAGCAGCAAAGACAGTGGAGGAATATGGAGCCCAGGCCACATCTGTCACTGCAGCTCCAATTTCCAATTCAAAGGTGAACATGGGAGACCTGTGAGAGACATGTATTGTTACTTTTATAAACTACTATTCAGTCCAAATGAAGCTCTAACAGAAACTACATTGCTCCCATTCTGAATTCATCTAATGTGGGCATGCATAGAGAGAGAGAGAGAGAGAGAGAGAGAGAGATGCAGAGCCTTTGTTCAAATGTGGGCTGTCGGAGTAACTGATGTCTAATTGTGAAAAATAACAGAGGCACGTCTGGGGCTATGCTTTAAAAGCATCAACAAGACTGTCACAATCAGTAAGAATAAGAGAGAATCAGTAGTACCACATAATCCCAATTAAAGGAGAGTGCTTGACACTCTTGAGTTGACAGATGAATTTATCCGCTGGCATTTGTATGACTTGACTATTCTCTGTATATCACTGCCTGCCACTCTCGGAGCTTTTACCATGAGATTAAAGTGATCAGTTTTCAACTTTACAGCAACACACATTTTTAGTACAGGAAGATTAATATACACTGCTATATAAAAGTTTGGGGTCCGTAAGATTTTTGATGTTTTTGAAAGAAGTTTCTTACATTCACCAAGGTTGCATTTATTTGATGAAAAATACAGTAAAATAAATAATATTGTGAAACATGACAATTTAAAATTACTCTTTTCTATTTTAATATATTTTAAAATGTAGTTTATTCCTATGATGGCAAAGCCGAATTTTCAGCAGCCAATACTTCAGTCTTTAGTGTCACATTATGCATCGGAAATCATCAGCATTGCCACACAGATTTTGATACTTGGACAGCTTAATAAAACAGGCTGTGTGCCACAGTAGACTAAAGGCTAGCTGTTGGTGCAAATACGAGGTACATTCTTGAAATAAACACCTAATATTTCTTTGGCACACGTAGTTAACATAACCAAAAGTTGTTAATATTTGTTAATATTATTTGAGGTACTGTATGGTGGAGGGGCTTGTGTGCTTAGAACTTAATTGCATCTGTCGGGTACACGCTTAAATGAGAATTGATGCCATGGGCCAAATTTAAATAAAAACTCAAATGTAAAATTAAAAAAAGAAAAAAATGTCTTGGACAAAAAGGGAACTTGTATAGTCAGAGGCCAAAAGGGCAGGTGCCTGCCAGTTATACAAGCTACACGGGATGATCTATTGGTGCAAAATTTCACATCAGGTAAAAAACTATATTTCAACAACTACAAACTGTATATGAGAACAACAGTTCCTATGTCAACAGTCTAATGAACAGAACAGCCTTAAACAAAGTACAGTGGCCTAATAAAGAGTTAAGAGCCAGAGTTTTAATCAACGCATCAGAATTACCCAGGCAGTGCAGCGCTTGATTAGCCTACCCAAAAAGAGTGAGAAGATGTTTGGCCTGTTGGTGAGATTTGGTAAATTTCCCTATAGTACAACCTAGTCTCTATACTGTCAAATAATGCTGTTATTTAAATTGTAACAGGCTGGGAAAGGCTGCAGGAGACAGTGCTGTAGGGAATAGTGCTCATACTTCATAGTTTGATCCCAAATTTTGACCATCCAGTCCCAGCTGCAAGAGATGAAGACATCAGCATGGAAGGGATTCCACCTCACACGAGTGACATTCATGAAGTGTGCATCATATGTCTCCACGAACCTATTATAGAGTTTGGAGCCCTGTGAAACACAAACTCATTACTTGGTAAATTAATGTTACAAAACTGCTGTTTTGTACACAGCACTCTTGCTCCTGTTATACTGCTTAACTATCCACTGGTGGTTATGAATAACACTTGCAGAAGTAATAGTGACATTTAAAACATTCCTTGCAAAGAGATCGACACCATTATTGTTGTATTAATACTGCAGTCTGTTAAACTTTAAGGGATGTTGACATGATGCATACATGCTTATTTCTATAATACATGTGAATGGCAAATACCTTTGTTTTGATAGGTGGAATTAACAGCATTGTTCGTGTGTGTGTGTGTGTGTGTGTGTAGAAGTGGAAGGATGTTGGAGTCAGTAGGAGTAAGTAGTTTTTGCATGTGATGGTTGTAATAGTCATACAGAGCAAAGTAAAGCACATAGATGAGAAACAAAACTGTCTGGTCTGTAAAAATGAATAGTTTGAACGCTAGTCTACCCCTGGCTGGCAGAGTGATAAATATAAATAAAGAAGGAGAGACAGAGACAGAATGTTATTAGCTGATGTCGCCCCGTGCTGCAGTGATAGCAGTGCAGAGACATAACCGCACAATCTCTATAAATCACACTTAAGAGAGTGTGCAGTTATAATGTTTCCTCATTTAGTCTCCCCAAACGGTGTGCGTTGTTTTACTACTTTATTTAGCGTTGCAGAAACAGGCAGCTAATAAGAATACTTCCTTGTTTGATGACAGGGATATTATAGACAGTGACTGCTCAGCAGGAGACAAGCACCACAAACACAACAAGCTCCTTCTCCCTGATTCTAACACAGAACAACGAGATGACTCAAGACTGCAGGATGTTTACAGGGTATTTGTTAATGTAAAATATATAGATTGAAAAAAAAAAGTTTAGCTGATTAATTGTATGATTGGCCTTGGTGTAAATGATCATCTTGCCTGTGATGGTGTATGACTGACCTTGTGAATCTTTCCATACTCGGTGCCAACAAGAAAATTGTCCTTTTGTTTGTGGAAGTCCAGATTTGTTCCAACTAGTCCCATAAAGAAAATGTCTTCAGTGAGTATGATAATAATTCATGCATGCAATATTTTACCATTATTTTATCATTAGCACATATATTCAGTTTGACATTATTCCTCTGTTCTGTGATTTCTAAAAAATGTGACCATGGACCACAAAACCAGTCATAAACAGATTAATGCATCATCTGAAAGCCGAATAAATAAACTTTATATTGATTCCATTGATTGGTTTGTTAGGATAGGACATTATTTGGCTGAGATACAACTATTTGAAAATCTGGAATCTGAAGATGCAAAAAAAATCAGAAAATTGCCTTTAAAGCTGTCCAAATGAAGTCATTAGCAATGCATATTACTAATCAAAAATTAAGTTTTGATATATTTATGGTAGGAAATTTACAAAATATCTTCATGGAACATGATCCTTACTTTATATCATAATGATTTTTGGCATAAAAGAAAAATCAATCATTTTGAACCATACCATGTATTTTTGGCTACAAATATCCCCATGCTACTTGAGACTGGTTTTGTGGTCCAGGGTCACAAATGATCTGTGCTGCGTTTCCCAAGAGCATCGTAAGCCTAACTTGACCATAGCTCTATTGGTTTCAATGGGTCTACAATGTACTTAAGCTTATGATGCTTTTGGGAAATGCAGCCCTGAACATATTTGGAACTGATAAGAAGCTCCTTTGACTCAAACATTTAACAAGTCATCTGAATTATCATCAAACCTCAATATCACCCATGAATGAAACACTGTCATGCAAAGCTAAATGCAAATACCAGCTGCAGCAAGATTATATTTACATCTGTATTACGTACAGGAAGGATGGGTAAAGTTTTTATGATTGTGAATGTGATTACATTTCCTGTTCTAGATTGTGAATATACAGTAGTCACAGCTGACGGGCCCCTGTCCTTATACTGAGAGAAACCCCCACTCACATCCTCACTGCATGTTTTTATAAATATCATTTTGTTCATATTGGTTGTGCAATGAAAGCTGCTAATAATGGAGCATTATTAAATACTTGTATTACATACTTGTAATTACTGACCAGTGTGGTAAGGTGGTTCATACCTGTGGAAAAGACATCCTTAAGGTTATCAGGAATTGTGTCTGGGACTGGGAGCTTGATCATGTCTGTGAAGACTAGTTCATGCTAAAATTCAAATGACTGGCATCAGACAACCTCATACAATAATGACTTGCTTTAGAATCAACCTTTAGATATTTCCTTCTGTACCTTTACCAGAGTCCAAGACACCACTCGTCCATCAGCAGACACAGAGATGAAGTTGTGATTACTGTCCAAATCATCCTTCTGCCACTTCACCTGTAATGAAGACAATGAAACACAAAACACAGTACAGCCAAGACTTTCTTATCAGCCAAGCGTCACAGGAGTGTATATTTATGTAAGTATTTTAAAACAATAGTACATTATATAGTAGATTTGCACTGTATTGTGGGATCAGAACACACTACAGCGCATGCTCTGGTTGTGTACTGCACATTTTGGTAAATATGTACGTAGATAGTAGACACAGTAGACAGTACTGCATTTACTCCAAATTACAGAACTATAAGAGTAGAATGGTACTATTCTGAACATTGTATTAAACATACAGGTCCACTGTCATATCATACTTTAGGTAGTGAAAGTTTACCAGAATTGTTTTAATTGACTCCATGGTCACATCCTCATCCATACCTGTGTCACAGCGCCTTTATGTCTGCCAGGGTTGGCTCTGCTGTTCCAAAAGGGCTCATCACTCTTTTTCCTTAGGTTATATACTGCAACACAGCCGTCATACAAACCTACAGCCACCAGGTGGGACAGATGCTCATGGATATCTACACACATTACGCCTGAGACCGTGTTAAAGATGAATTCTGGGTAATTGGGGTTCCTCAGGGTGTACAAAACAAGCATGCCACCCCCCTGCTGAGTAAATTCATCTGAAAGGGAAAGATGTAACATTTCAGAGCCATTTAAATTACAAATGATTGCTTGTATATGGTAAATAGTAAACTTACGTGACCCAAGACCAACAGCAAACAAATCACTGTGTTTTTGATCCCTAGAAATAAAAAATATAAAAATGCCACTCAAAGAAGTGATTTTTATTTAACTTATGACTGCATTTTTTAATACAGTGTTAAACTCACCAGCAGAGAGCAGTCACAGACAGACTTTTTGCTTTATCATACTCGAATTTCCACAAAGGGAGCAGAGTGCCCTTCTCTCCTCTGAATTCATCAGATGCATCCTCAAAATGCTTGATATCTGGGGTTGGATATAAAGACATTTACATAAGAAAAATACATGCTCTTTTTAATATCTGCCCTTCTGTCTGTAATCTAAAATTATGGGTGTAGCAGTGAAAATAAATAATTTCTTATAATTACCATATAAAATGTCTGCATATGCCTTGTGAAACACCTTACCCTCCACGTACCTGGCCAGCCCAGCCAGATGGGCTATATCATTAATCTATAAGCACAAGAGGGGATTTGTTAAAAAAGATAAGTCATTTTCTTGATGAAAGTGTATGCACTTTGTTACAACACAACCTTAATTTGTGAATCTTCAAATTCTTCCTCCTTTATGGACTGATGACTTGATTTGTCCCGCCTCTTAATTTCCTCTTGGTAAAAGTCATAGATTTCCCACTGCAGAAAGAGCAGGGCATGCTAACATTGTATGTGTCCATATTCACCGTAATACATAGTTTTGTTTTGCTGCAGGTCTAACACAAAATTTTGATCAAAATAATTCACCAGCAAATTAAAAGTTTTTCTCACCTGGCTGGCTGTAGCACTGAAGTTGGCGAACTTGGTGGACTTTGGTGGACTGGTTTGAGTTGCTTTGTCCTGCAAAACATTGTTAAAAAAAAAAAAAAAAAAAGCAAATAGTGTTGTAATGTAGCCTAATAGTAATAATTAATAGTAATAGCAGTAATGTAACCCATAGGACCAAGACTCTTCCGCTGCTATAGAGTATCTGAAATCCCAACTTCCAGATATAACTATCAGATATGTAAGGGATAATCAACGGCTTGCCGTGCATTAAAGAGTTTTAAATGCACGACGTGGAGGCCAAGACGTCATTTGCCAAGTTAAAAGTAGTATTGCTCTTTGCAGCGCAATGTTTTACCGGAAGGGTAAAAATTAGTTATTTTCGTCAGGTACGGTTCGTTAGCTCTAGCATGCTGCCCGCATCAAATCAGACACAGAGATGAAATAGTGCAGTAAGATCACATTTATTTGAATGAATTATAGCATTTATTTCAATTAATTATCGAGAGAGAGAGAGAGAGAGATGACAGTTGTGTGTGCTTTAACGTTACCTGCGTCTGCGCGTCTCTCTTCAAACAATTAATTACTTCAAAAACAGCAATTTTACCACCTCGCTGTTGAGGAATATAATGAAGTGATCT